>NC_044914.1:10282783-10445283 GCF_001633185.2 Quercus lobata
TTGTTGTTTGGTCTTGTCTTGTTTTTGTTTAGTTTATGTTTGTTGTTATTTGAACTAATATTTATTGTTGTTATTTAAGCTTTTTTTTTTTTAAAAAAAAAAGGGGATTAAGAATTATGTTTGGATGTAGAATTAATTTTGGAGTAAAGCTACGTCCACAATATTTTTACAATAAATTTTATGCAATAAGCTATTATTGGTGGGTAAAAATATAATATTAGTATTTGGTCCAAATTAGAATCAGTAACAACTTACTACATTAGATTTGTTGTAAAATTATTGTGAAAATGTTGTGAATGTAATAGCAATACTCTTATTTTTGTTGAACCCAAATTTTTGTAATTCTCAAGTCAAGGTTTTCAAAATTTTTATTAGAGTAATCACAATAGTTTAGTTTAACATATAATATTTTTTTGGTAAGTGTACATATATATTTTTTTGCAAGTTAGGGTGGTTTTGTGACCACCCTGGCTTGCATGTAGAGCTGCCACTGCATATACAAGTTATTGGTGGATAAAAAAAAAAAAAAATGTTAAGAGTGGACCAAATTAAAATCAGTTACAATTTATCGCATAGAATTTGTTATGAAACTACAATAAAGATATTGTGAACATAACTTTACTTGCGAAAAGTTATTTAATCTACCACTATGGTACTAAAATAATACCAAAATGGTTGTTTAGAAAGCATGTCATTGTTTGAAAATTTCTAAATGGTTGGATACAGCATTATTTTTCCTTCCCCAAGAGAATGTATGTTTCCATTTAGTAGTCAAGTCAAAAAGACTTGCATTGGGTTAGATTGGAAGGAAAAATAAAGCTATATCCAACCATCTAGAAATTTCCAAGCAATGACATGCTTTCTAACTACTATTTTAGTATCATACAAGAAGATTAAATAGTTTTTTTTAAAGTAATGCTACATTCACATTGTCTTTATTATAGTTTCATGATAAATTGTATGTGATAAATTGTTACTAATTCTAATATGGTCTTGTTAAAGGCCTTGTAGGTGAATTGACACTTCTATGCACAGAGTGTTTGGAGGTTTAAGGGCGAAAGAATTCTAACTGCGGAGTTAGCAGCATATTGTAATTATTTCTTTCAAAAAAAAAAAATTCTAATATGGTTCCACTTGTAACATTATTTTAGAGACGTGAAATTGTTTAGAAAATATTATTAACGTTGTATTATTTTTTTTTAAATAAATATTTTCAAAATCACTAACTTCATAATGTTAAAATTATAGGCATTGAAGACATGGGAAACATCATTCGGCTAATCCAACCCGATGCAAGTCTTTTTGACTTGACTACTAAACGGAAATATACTCGATATTTTCTCTTGGGGAAGGAAAAGTAAAGCTGTATCCAACCATTTAGAAATTTCCAAGCAATGACTTGCTTTCTAAATTACTATTTTAGTATCATAGAGGTAGCTTAAATAATTATTCACAAATAATTATTTGTATGTGATAAATTGTTCACAATATCTTTATTATAGTTTTATAATAAATTGTACGTGATAAATTGTTACTAATCTGATCCCACTCTTAACTTTATTTTTTTTATTCACCAATAATTTGTATATGAAATTGTTTTGAAAATATTGTCAGTAGTATTATTTTTTTAATAAATATTTTCAAAAAAATTACATTTAGAATGTTAAAATTACATCATATTGAGGGTTTTGTTTTGTGTTTTTTGTTTATGGATAAGGAGCTTTTTCTATTTTTTATTTTTATACTTATCACTTATCAGATATATCAACATTAATTGGGCATGAAATTTCCTGAAAAAATAAAAATAAAAATCGATCATGGACGGAAGATTCGAATAAAAACGCTACATAATGTTATAAGTACAAGATTAAAATTTTAATTTAAAAAAATTTTCCAAAATTAAAATTTTTATATAAATGACTAAACTTTTAGTATGTGAATTAGGGCTGTCCACGGGTCGGGTCGGCTCGGGTTTGGGCCTGACTCGAACTCGACCCGACTGGATCGGGTTATAAAAAATTTGACCCGAAACCGACCCAATAATGGGTCAGACCCGACGGTTCGGGTCAACAGTTGAACGGGTCGGTTTGGTCGGTTAGGCGGGTTTGGGCCGAAATTGGGCTAAAATTGTGAATTTGCATAATTTTTTTTTTTAATTCAACTTTTGACAGGCCTTTTGGGCCCAAATTAATGGGCTTACTACTTTTAACAAAGATTTATATCATTAAATCATATATATATCAAATGGGCCTTTTTTCACCTCCTTTATTTCAAATTGGCCCATTACACAACTTTGAAACCTTTGGGTCTCTAGCCCTTCAGTCCAAATTTAATTTTCTAGCTCACATCTAATGACAAAAAAATACAGTAAATATATAACAACACAACCTGGGTAATTGCAATTTGCAAGCACATAAAAAACACATGATATTACTTTCTAATCACCTGTTAAAACTTCACAATACAAAGAAATTTTTTCAAAATGCCTATAACATTATAGGACTGGGCAGCAAAAGCACAAGAGGAGGCCCAAAATTTTATAGGCATTAACATGTAAACCCCTGTTAAAACTTCTCACAATACAAAGAAAATTTTTCAAAATGCCTATAACATTATAGGACCTAGGCAGCAAAAGCACAAGAGGAGGCCCAAAATTTTATAGGCATTAACATGTAAACCCCCTGTTAAAACTTCACAATACATAACTTACATGTAAACCTGGGCAGCCTATTAAACCTACCAAGTTGTGCCAACCACTCATACATGTAAGTTATGTAACACAACTAACACAAGCCAGCAAACAAATTCTGACAAATAATTCAATCACAGCCACACCACAAGTATGGCAACAAACCAGCAAACCAGCAAACAAATTTTAACAAATAATTCAATCACAACCACATCACAAGTGTGGTAACAAAAGATAATAAGAGCATCTCTTGCAATATTTCCATAGAGTTAAAGAAGGCAGAAAGTGTGTAAAGCAGTAGCTAGCTATACTTAGTTACAAACTTCCAAAAAATAGCTTTTCTAAAACATTTAAAGAGCAACTACTATATAGAGTTTAGTCCATGACTTATAGAAAAGAAAGCCTATTAAACTTAATAAGTTTTCTTTCCTATAAGCAAGAGTTAATTTATCAATTATCAGTTAGAAAAGCAGTGTCCAAAAAAACTTCCAAATTGCATCCAAAAATCTGCCTCCTATACAAAATGTGTGTCCTTCCTCCTACAAGAAAATGGGCAAAAAGATATTTATCAATAAAAAATATAAGGACAAGACCAACAAATACAGAATAGTTATAACAAAAAACAATAGAGAAAGCAGAACCAAACTCAATATAAGGGCAGAAACTTACCCAGTTTTTGATTAGTCATCAATGTTAATTGAGATACCTTTGCTTGAGCTTGAACTTCCACCACCTCTTGCTGCTTGACGTATAACTAGAAAAGAGAAACAAATGAAGACTATTATATTAAATTTCATTTGCATAAGACACATTTAATAGCACTTAATAGACAAAGTTTGGAAGTTAACATATTACCTAAATCATGAAATTCATCTTCCAAGACCTCTACCTCATCTTTTGATTTGCGAAAAGAAATTGGAACCAAGGCTTGAAGCCAGTCTTGTGCACAAACCAGATTTTGAACCATAAGTGGGGAGAGTGAACTTCGAAATGGATCAAGTATGCGTCCTTCGGTACTAAACGCTGACTCAGATGCAACAGTAGAAACAGGTACAGCCAGCACATCCCTAGCCAATTTGGACAGCACTTGATATCTATCTGAATTGGCCTTCCACCACCCTAATATCTCAAATTTCACATCCCCTCTTCTACTTTCACAATTTTCAGCCAAATATTTGTCAATCTCATTGCTACACCCTATGGACTGCTCAGCCTCCAAAAACCGTTCAAACCTAGAATTAACCGTCACATATGGATCACTACAACCTATTGACTCACCTTCTATGTGTGTCCTCTCCCTCTCACTTGCTACTTGTACATTTGATGAATCAACACGAGAAAAAAAATCATACAACTTGACCAAAGCACCCCTCACCAATTCAACCATCACATCAGCCACTTCATTTCCATAACTTTCAGAAAAACAGAACTTCAAAAACCTCAACTTCTTTCTTGGATCAAGAATCACAGCCACATACAAGAGATGATTCATTTTATCCCCTTTCCCCCAATACTTATCAAACTTAGATTCCATTTTAGTTGCCATGTTTTTCAAGAGGTGGTTTTGTGATTTACTTAAATTGGAAATATTCTCTTGAATGACAAACATCTCATCAAAAAAGGTGTTGGCAGTAACATACAAAGAACCTGAAAACTTTTTTGTGGCATTGTAAAAAAGCTTCAAAAACCCCACAAATATCCTACAATTTTGAAAATCAATACTACTAGGAGATCCCATACCACCACTATTCTCCTTGTTCATAAAGTATGAATAATAACTATCATCCTCAAAGTCCATACGTATGAACACTTTTTCAAATTTTTGTGCGGTTTCTAACATGAGGTAGGTAGAGTTCCACCTAGTTGGTACATCTAGACAAAGAAGAGACTTAGACTCAATACCTAATCTCTCCACAAAACCCACAAAAGTTTGATTCCTATTTGGTGAGGACTTCACATACCTCACAGCTTCACGCACCTTTGCAATGGATGCATCAATTTCTCTCATACCATCCTCCACAATCAAATTTAGGATATGTACACAACACCTCATGTGTAAGAACTCATGTTCTAAAACAGTCCCCTCCCAATCTTTAGTTACATTCTCCAAAAACTTAATAGTGACACCATTTGAGCTAGCATTGTCCACTGTTAAAGTGAATATGCCATTAATACCCCACTCACGCAAACACAACTCAATCTTTCTACCTATAGTCTCTCCCTTATGGTCTTCAACTTGACAAAAATTCAAAATTCTCTTATGTAACTTCCAATCATCATCAATAAAATGACCTGTAAGGGACATATAACACAGATTTTGAATACTCGTCCATGTGTCCGTAGTAAGACACACCCTACGACCCTTCAAAGCCCCCCTTAGTTTCTCTCTCTCAACACCATAAATGCTAATCACATCCCTAGCTATAGTTTGACGAGATGGGATATCCCTAATTCGCAACTTAGGTTGTAAGGTTGTTGCATATCTTTGAAACCCATACCCTTCAACAAACATAAAAGGCAACTCATCTATTATAACCATTTCAGCAAGTGCCTTTCTAGAAGCCTCAACAGTAAAGGCTGTCGGTACAAGCTGAAACCCTTCCTCCCCATCCATTTTAGGTTCAAACATTAAGGTTTGTTGCCCACTAAGTATCTTTCTATTAGGGTTTTTAACACAGATTGGTGTATGATTCAACAAGTTAGCAGTACCATGCCCCTTACTATCAGCTAGATAAGTTTTTTGACAGTAATTACAAACAGCCTTAAAATGACCATCACCAATATCTACTTTTTCAAAATGGTTCCAGGCAATAGACTTTTTCCTATTAGTACAGACATTGCCTTTACCTTTAGGTGGAAGTGGGGGAACCTCAGCATGGGCAGTAGGTACAGCTTGGGCAGCTTGGGCAACAGGTTCAGTTGTGGCAGTAGGTGTTGCTTGGGAAGGGGATGCATCACTTGAGGGTTCCATAACCTATAAACATCAAATTTATAGATTAGCAAACAACCATAAGAGTAACACACAAACAATAACAAGAAGTTAAAAGAGAAAGAAAGGATACCTCAAAGAACTCTCAGCTATCAGGGATTTAACCTTGAAAAGGAAGCAAAAAGCCTAGGATTTCAACTCCTGTATAAAATTAACATTTCAAAATTTTAAGTTAAGAAAGCAAAATGAATCAAACGAGTAATAAAATACAATCACATAAGAAAATAAGAATGTGGATTTCATCTTTTTAAAATAAAGGCTCGTCTTCTTCTTTTTTATACAGTGAAGATGCAAGTACATTGATCATAGAAAAGGAAACAAAACAAAGAATAAAACAGGCAGATAAGAAAATAAAAATGTGTTTGGATTTCATCTTGTTAAAATAGGGGTTCATATTCTTTTTTTACAGTGAAGATACATGTATATTGATCATTAAAAAAAAAACAAACAAAACAAGGAATAAAATAGGGCAGATACAAATCACACTCAGAGCACTACCATAATGAGTCAAAGCAAGAAAATGATAAACCCAGGGAGCACTAACAAATCACACACAGAGCACTAACAAAATGATAAACCCGGATTGGGCAAAAAAAGAGGAAATAACACATATTTGCCGAATGAAAATAACACTCAGTAGCAGATGAAAATAACACTCAGTAGCAGATCACAACATTAAAGAACACATATTTGTACAAGGTGAAATGAAAATTAGATTCCTTATAATGCATTTAACAATCTAATTGCAAACAAGAGTTTCAATGCAATTAAGTAGCAGATCACAACATTAACAAATAAAATAAAATAAAGCTTAGTAATTTCTAGCATCAATGAAGAACAGATTATACCATACAAAGGACTGAAAATCATCAAGCTTTCCTCTTTATTTGCCGAATCACAAACACAAAATACAGAAAAAGAGGGATGAAATAGGAAGGAAGAAACTTTACCTAATCTGAGACTAGGAAGCCGAGTCTGAGAGGCTGAGTGTTAAGGAGTAAAGGGATTTGTTTGTTTCAAAATAAAAATAAGAGATTTTGAAATCACTAGAGACTAGAGAGACTAGAGAGCAGAGAGAACGTAGAACACTCGGGAAAAGTCCAATTTATAAGAGAGAGATATGAGGGAAAATCTGTTTTTGATTTTGATTTTGAGAAGTGTAGCCAAGTTGAGTCTTGAAACCCTAAACTATGATTCATGAACAGAGGCATGGGAAAGATCAAATTTGAGTTTGATTTGAAGGGTAGCCGACTAGCCATTTGGGGCTGGACCAGAGATAGAGAGAGAGAGAGAGGGTGAAGCCTGAAGAGAACTAGAGGAAAGTGAAGACGGAAGAGAGTTAGTGAGGAGGCCGAAGACTAGAGAAGAGTGAAGAGACTTGGAGAGTGAGAGAGAGAAGGCCGGACTCTGAAGTGTTAGTGAAGAATGAAGGGAAAGTTTAGGATTTTGGAAAGTTTAGGCTTTTAGATTTTTAGTTCCAATTTTAGGCTTTTAGTTTTAGGCTTTTGAGACTTTACACAGAGAGAGAGAGAGAGAGAAGGCCGGACTGAAGAATGAAGGGAAAGTTGTGGTTTTTAGAGTTTTAGTTCCAATTTTAGGCTTTTGAGTTGAGACTTAGAGTTTAGTTTTAATTTTTTAGCCGTTCTGAAGACTTAGTTACTTTGGGCAGCTGGTGATTTGATGTTTACTTTTTGAGTGGAAAGAAATTTGTGGTGCACAGGTGCCGTGTGGTTCTCAATGAGGCAGAAACAACAGTGCTCAGTCTTGTCCATTATCAGTCCACTGACTCCTCAATCCTCAGTTCACGTGATCTGCCCCTGGACCTGGATCAGAATTTTTTTTTTTTTTCTTTTAAAACTTCGGTCGGGTCGGTTTGTACGGGTTTTTAAACCCTTAACCCGCAACCCGAACCGAATATTCGGGTTTCCTGAGAGAAGGAACCGAACCCGACCTGCCAAGAGCTTCAGGCCGACCCGTTGGGCTTCGGGTCGGTCGGATTCGGGCGGTTTGAACGGGTCCTGAACCTGTTGGACAGCCCTAATGTGAATGGTTTTTTCTTTTTGGCCAAAGAAGGTAGAGCATGTGAATGGTTTTAGAGAAAGAAAAAAAGAAAAAAAGCGCACCAACTCCGAAATCTCCTTTATTTTTGCTGTTTCACTTTTTCCTTCTCTCTCCTGCAATTTCATCCAGACGCTCTTCCCCCTTTATCTTTGTTCTTCCTCCCTTTCTTTGCAAACCCAATTCAATATCAATCTTTTTAATTTGGTGGTTTTTTTTTTTTTTTTACGGCCGAAGTGACTGAAACTTTTGGTCATTGCTTCCATCTTCTTCTATGGCCACTCAAACAGCTTCCTCTTCCTCTTTTTTTCCGAAATACGACGCGTTCCTTAGTTTTTGCGGTGTTGACACCCGCCATAATTTTACAGACCATCTCTACGTTGGTTTGAAACAAAGAGGTATTTTCACCTTCAGAGATGATAAGAATCTTGAGCGGGGAAAGTATATTTCTCAAGAGCTCTTAAAAGCAATAGAAGAGTCCAGATTTGCAATCGTCATTCTCTCCGAAAACTACGTTTATTCAAGGTGGTGCATGATTGAACTAGTAAAGATTGTTGAACGCAAGAAAGAGGGGAAGTTGACAATTGTGCCAGTCTTTTACGGTGTGGATCCCTCTGATGTACGGAATTGTAGATTTAATTTTGATGTACGGAACCAGATGGGTACTATTGTTAACATAGAGGACGTGCAAGCATGGAAAGCTGCTTTGAAAGTAGTCGGCAATATCGCCGGATGGCATATACAAAATGGGTAACACTTTACATTTGTCTTTTTGCAGACTACTTTTGTTCATATTATTATATCAATATCATAATTTTCTACTCTCTAAAATTACTCCGACTTTCCCGTGGATTAACTTGACAAATTTTATTTACTCTTTTTTATTCCAATAGAACCAGAGAAAAATTTAAATTTGGTCACTTTTATGTATATTATATGACTTATGAGATTATACGCTCAACTGCTCAAGTTGGACTTTGGTTGAAGAACTTTTTTTGAGGCATGGTAGTCTGTCTGTTACTGAATTAATCAATATAGACAATATTTTTTGATAATCACATAAACTTTTATTGATAAACAAACTTCAAGACCTGTAAACATCCAGTACAGAAGCCAAGTCTTGGGAAATGGCAAGAAAAAAAAAATGCAAAATTAAGCAGAGACCAGCGAGCTAGAGCATTTGTTACTGATCTATTGGCCTCTCTGCCTACCCAACAGAACATACAACCTGGTAATCTGCATTCTATAAGTGAATTGTCGAGGAATCTTTTAGCTTCAATCATTGTCTCGCTAATTTACATTTCTTGTAGAATTTCTTTGATGGACAGTTAAAACATTCTGGACAAGTATACAGGCAATGAGCATAAATATATCATAAATAATTCAATTACTACATTTGTTCTTTTTTCTTATTGTGAAGATTAAAGAAAAAGAAAAAAGGAGTATGAAAATTAAATCCAAGAATCATACAACAAATAACTTATTAAAATTATGCACACTCTCAAGTCTCAACTCATTAAAATGTTAAAGTTAGAAGGAAAAATGTGGTTCTCACTTGACTGTATGACGTCAATCAAATCAAACCTCAATTACGATGCTATATTATATACTTCTTTAATTCCCCTTTTGCTACTGAATGAATCTAAGATTTTGTTTTGAATCTTTTGTCTGATGTATTTATGCTATACTTTCCAGTCATCAAATTTATTGTTATGCTATCTTCTTTGCAGGCCTGAATCAGAAGTTGTCGTAGACATCTGTAAATTGATATTTGACAGTGTTCAATTCTCAAGTAATATATCCAAGGAGCTTGTTGGAATAGAATCCCGTGTGAGTGAAATGTTGGATTTCTATTTAGATGAAAGTTCGGGTGGTGTTTGCTTTGTAGGAATTTGTGGGATGGGTGGTATCGGTAAAACGACTCTTGCACTAGAAATTTATGAAAGAATTTCAGGTAGCTTTGAAGCTAGCAGCTATATTGCTGATGTAAGAGAAAAAACTAAAAACCAACATCTAGTTTCTTTACAAGAACAACTTCTTTCTAACATCCTTAGGGGAAGTGAAATAAAGATATGGAATGTTCATGAGGGGATCAATGTCATAGGGAATAGACTACGTGGTAAGAAGGTTCTTATTGTTCTTGATGATGTTGATGGAGAAAAACAATTAGAAGCATTAGCGGGGAACCATGATTGGTTTGGTCCAGGGAGTAGAATCATTGTAACAAGCAGAGATAGCCATTTGTTGAGAAGATGTGGTGTGCATCACATATATGGGGCAAAGGGGTTGGATAAAGATGAAGCTTTGCAACTCTTTAGTTTCAGAGCTTTCAAGAAACCCCATCCTGAAGAAAATTATGTGGATTTTTCTATGTATTTTGTGAATTACACTAATGGCCTTCCTTTAGCTCTTAAAGTTTTAGGTTCTTTGTTGTTTAACAAAAGCACAGATGAATGGAAATGTGTCATTGATATACTAAAGGCAGAACCTAATAAAGAAATTTTGGATATTCTTCAAATAAGTTTTGATGGGTTAACGGATACCCAAAAAGAATTATTTTTAGATATTGCATGCTTTTTCAAAGGAGAGAACAAAGGTTGCATAAGAGATATATTACAAAGTTTTGGTTACCATCCAGACTACAATATTGGTGTTCTTGTGGATAAATCTCTCATAACAATGAATGAAAATGGAACTTTGTGGATGCATGATTTGCTACAAGAAATGGGTCAGGAAATAGTTCGTCGTGGATCCCGAAAAGAGGCTGGTGGACGTACTAGGTTATGGCTTTATGAGGATATCCTTCATGTACTGAAGAATAATACTGTAAGTTGACTAGTCTAAACCTAAACTTAGAAATATATTCTTACAGATTCTTTTAAGGATTAACAATTATTCTAATTTCATTTGTCTTGTTTATTAGGGAATAGAGGTAGTTGAAGGCATAGTCCTAAACATACCTATTCAAGAAGAGGAGCTTTTGGATGCTGGAGTCTTCTCAAAAATGAAAAAAATGAGATTGCTTAAAATGGGTAATATGGGTAAAGTGAAACTTCCACAAGGCCTCGATTATCTTTCTAATGAGTTACGCATTATAGAATGGCACGGATATCCTTTAAGTTCCATGCCGGCCAGTTTCCAACCAAACAAGCTTGTTGAATTGAAAATGCATTGCAGCGGCATCAAACGACTATGGGATGGAATTATGGTTAGATTTTCACTTATTCAATTTTGTATTTTATTCATTTTCATTAAGGCTTGAGTTTATCTAATTATTTATTGGTTAATAACAGAATTTAGATGAGTTAAAACTCATTGACTTGCGTAACTCTCAAAACTTGATTGAGACCCCAAATCTAAGTGGAGTCCCAAAGCTTAAGCAATTGATTCTTCAAGGTTGTACAGGGCTGTCTAAGATTCATCCATCTCTTGAAAATCTCAAACAGCTTGTTCAATTAGATCTGAATGGTTGCAAGAACCTTGAAAGCCTTCCACACAAGATCAACTTGGAATCTCTTGAAGTTTTTATTCTTTCCGGATGTTCAAAACTGAAGAAGTTTCCAGAGGTTGTGGGAAATATGTCATGTTTGTCTGAACTTTATTTAAATGAGACCGCTATAAAAGATCTACCATTATCAGTGGAGCTTTTAACTGGCCTTATTAAATTGGATCTAAGAGACTGCAAAAACCTTTCAAGTCTTCCGAATGCTTGTTATAGTTCAATGTCTCTGAAAATTCTCACTTTATCTGGCTGCTCAAAGCTTGATGCACTACCAGAGAATTTGGGGAATCTCGAAGGCTTGGAGGAGTTAGATGTGAGTGGAACTGCAATAAAATACCTACCTACATCTCATCTTAGAAATCTCAAAGTACTGTCTCTTCGTGGATGTAAAGGGCTATCACCTAAACCTTCGAATAAACTCTTCAGTTTTCTTTCAATGCAACAGAGAAGAAGTCCAGATCCCACTGTCATGTTAGAGTTTTCTTTATCAGGCTTATGGTCTTTGACTGAACTAGATCTAAGTTATTGCAATCTTCAAGCAATTCCCAATGCTTTTGACTGCTTGTCGTCTTTATTGAAATTAAATCTAGAGGGAAATAATTTTGTTTCGCTTCCTAAAAGTATGATTCAACTATCTAATCTACAAGATCTATTTCTGAGTTGTTGCACGAATCTTCAATCATTGCGTGAGCTTCCATTAAACATTAAGTATATCGATGCAACACAGTGTACCTCGCTAGAAACATTATCATCAGAATCAGAATATGATTTTCAGCCATCACTTCGGCTTTTCAATTGCGTGAAATTGATTGAGAATCAAGGCTACAGTAATATGTTATTAACAATTCTAAGACGTCATTTCATTAACGAAAAGGTATCTCTCTCTCTCTCTCTCTCTCTCTCTCTCTCTCATTTGTGAAGTTCTAAGCATCATTATTTGCATATTTCAGCATTACTGTGGGCAAGAAAGATTGGCACATTATATTGACATTCCTGGAGGTGAAATTCCGAACTGGTTTTGCCACCGAAATGTGGGGGCTTCAGTAAGTCTGCAAATGCCTTCAGGTTATTGTAACAAGTTGATGGGAATTGCTGTGTGTGTTGTTTTTGTACTCCGCCAACATAATCCATTAGACCAACTTGAGTTTGAAGATTGGGGACTTCATAGATTTACACATGAGCTCTCATGTTCCATTGAATCCAAAAAAAATCAAATTGACGTAGTGACCCATGGTTTTTCTGAAAAATTTGGTAAGATTGAACCGCATCACCTTTGGCTGCAATATTTTCCCTCTCAATTCTTTAGTAAGGACTGGAAAGACGTGTTGAGTAACAGCTTTGCTAATGGATTCAGTGATATTGAGATTAAATTTAAAACCTGGGGTCCAGGATTGGAGGTTACAAAATGCGGGGCCCATTTGGTATTCAAGCAAGACGTTGAAGATCTCAAACAAACTATTTTTGGGTCTAGCAGAAGCTGCAGCATCACTCCTTATGAGGATGATTTTGACGTTTCAGCCAGAGACGCCATAATTAAGGAAAGCCATGACAACTATGATGGGGAAGGGGCTGGACCTAGTGGAGAAGGTACCTAATGATGTAGATGCACCACACCAAAAGTGGATACAGCAACCAAATGGGCCCAATCTAATTGAAAATTGGATTGGGAATTTCAATTAGTGCACACAGTGACAAGGTAACTCGGATAAAGAGGCCATGCAATGCCAATGGCAGAGATGGTCGTCCTACTGCCAGTAGCACGGGGTTTGGTGCTACTACTACTACCACCACCACCACTGTACTGTCTTTGGGTGTCTGGACTTTATGCTGATGATGATGACGGAGTGGAGCTGGGTTCAGCAACTCAAAAACTGAAAGATCCCAGAAAGATCACCACAGAAAGTATGTCATTTTCAAGTATCTACTTATTTTCTCATGTGGGTTTTCCTTTTCCTGGAAACTGTCTTTTTTTTTTTTTTTGGCACACATTTGTTTCTTGTATGTGACTATGTCTCTGTTTGGCTGCAAGGAAACTTGAGGAAAATTAATGTAGAAAGGGTAAAAAAACTTTTGAATTCTATATCATTTGATGTTTTAGTTTTGGGGAATTGTAATGCTTGACTAATATGAGCTGAAATAGTGGAGCCAGACTTAGTTCTTGAGTTCTCAACTATTTGGGTTCCCTTTGAAACATATAAATTTTGTTTTCTTATACCATATTTTTAATAGAATCTGAAAGAGTGACAAAATGCTGGGGTTTTTTCTTATGGTTTTGTTTTCAGAACACATAAACACGGCTCAAGCAAGCCAGTTGTGTTTGGCTTTGCTGGCAATTTCTTTCTTTCACATAAAATGCAATTTTTCCACAAGAAAATGGGAGCTTATTATGGGTTACATTGTTTTGTATATATGTTTTCTGAAAGTACCAGTTGGAGCTAAGCCAGAAAGCTTTGGAGAGAATATAATTGTATATTTGGGAAAAGGTTGTGGGAGGACCCACATTGCTGTACTGTTTATACACGAGCTGGGTCGCTTGAAAAGGAAGCCCCAAAAGAGCATGTGTGTCTTTTTTGTCCCTACAGTGGTTCTGTTTCTGCTGGTAAGCTACTATTTATCATGTTGGTTTTGTAATTTAATATTCAGTTTTGAGTTTTATTTAAGAATGAGTCAATTTTTCATTTGGAACATTGCACAATAACGAAGTGGTGTGCTTCTTGGCTTGGCTGAGGTGGTAGGTCTATAGAATGTGAAAAGAGGGTTGGGCTGTTGGTTTTTAGTGCTGTGAGGGATTTCACAATTCATTCCAATACCAATGGGCTTGGTCTACAATCGAATGTTATAAAAGATTTGTGCCCCCTTATCCTTCACCAGTTGGTCGTTGGATGGATCGGTAAGGCACATGGTCCGACAAGTGGTATCAAAACCCGGTCATAGGTTTGAGTCATTGGAGTTGCATTGTGACGGAGGGATTGTGAGGGATTTCACAATTCGCTCCAATACCAATGGGCTTGGTCTGCGATTGAATGCTATAAAAGATTTGTGCCCCCTCATCCTTCACCAATTGGTCGTTGGATGGATTGGTAAGGCACACGGTCCGACAAGTGCCCATGTATGCAATTTCTCACCATGATTCTAGATTTTAAGAAGGGGCTTTCAGATTCTATGTGTTCCTAGTTCACCTTGATAGGGAGCTTGGCATTTAATAAATAGAATGATGATTATACTATGAACAAATTACTCCTTGAAATATATTAACAAAATCAAAATAAGCCTAGAGTACCAGAAAATACATGAGGGTCAATTTTGTAGAATTGACAATTCAGTTGCAGGAAATTGGCCAACCTTGATAGTGCGGAAGGGCTTAACTCTTCTATCAACTTGGTGTTATGTAGAGTTTAAGCAAACAATAAGGCTTTGGTGGCCTCTTTATTTGATAATTGAGGTCTCATTTGTCCATTAATGATTGATAATAGCTAATGAAAAATGCAAAACTGTAATTATAAGGCAAGACCTAGTAGAACTTGAGGCTCCAATGAGGGATTTCGCATTGAGAGGTTGAAACAATCCTTGATCCCATTCTTAAAGACGAGGGAAAAAAAGCTTTGGCCGAAATATATTGTTGGTCCCTAAAGTCACTAGTGAGCGCTTTTAATTTGAAAGTTTCAAATAGCGCTGTTAGTCCCTAAAGTTTCACAAATGAGCCTGATTGATCCTCCGTCCACTTCCATTAATTTCTTGCCTATATGTCTGAAGGGACAATAAGGTGAAAATTTTTAAATGGCATGGTGTATATGTGTGTGTGTGTATATATTTAAATGACATTGACACATGCATTTAAGGCCTGAACCCTTTTCTATAAAGATCTTTCCCCAAACAGAATGAAAACCTCTTCGCCAAACATTTGGTGTAACAAATTTGGGGCAGTAGAACTTCTTTATTGGAACAAAAAACAAAATGCCCAACCATATACCAATGGTCGAATAGGAGAAAAGATTCAAGGTTTGGAGCACTAGATCCTTTTATGATTATTTTTTCAAATATTATGCAAAACCCAAAGTGAAGATAAAGAAAAGTAAAAAAGGGTTAATAATCAACATGCTGTATAGAAAGTTCTCTTCTGCTTACATCCGGTGAACACATATTGTATGAATCGAGAAATTAAAGACGGACTTGCTCAACTGGTTGGGGCAAAAATGATGCAGCCAGTAATATTAAAGTAATTGTAGATTCTGTAATCAGCCATTTAAGTTGGAGTTGGCGCCAAGCCAGATCTGATGATCTGGTTAACATTCAAAGCAAATGCCTTGAAATTGTTTTTTATACTTCTCAATAAGACTCAGTTTCTAGAGAGAGGCCTCTAGATCTGAAGATTGTAAAATTGAAATGAACTATTCTATGAATGTGGCCTAATAGAAATATTTAGGAAAGACTTCTTCAACTCTGTTTTTTCAATAAAGGTGTTGCTGTGTTGGTCATTGGTATATGGTTGAGCACTAGACATCCTTTTTGGTGAAGAAGATTTCATTCAGTTTTGGGAAAAGTTCCAAATAGAAACGGGTTTGCTCTTAGTTGCATGTGTGTAATTTTTTTAACAAAAAAATTAGTTTCCATGTTATTATAAAGTTGCTACTGTATTGCTTTGTTAGACGCATGCAAGAAAACTAATGGAGATGGGCAGAGGGACCAATAGTGCTCATTTTTTAATATTTAGGGACTAATAACGCTCATTTGAAACCTGAAGAATTAAAAGTGTTCGCTACAGTGTATTTTAGCCACAAGTTTTAAAATAACCTCTCCACAAGTTTTAAAATCTCGTTTTGTTCTTATTTTTCTTTGTGATTAGGTGAGAGATAACTTTTTTTTTTTTTTTTTTTTTTGTGGATAACTTTGACTCACATTAGCACTGCCTCATTTTTTTTAAAAATGAAACTTGTTTATTTGCTTTGTTTAATTTTTTTGCCAATCTTTTGTTTTGATAGGTAATTAGAGAACTGTTATAAATGAGAAAAAAGGAAAAATACAAGTAGTTCATGATGATGAACAACAAGAAACAGAAGAGCCAAACAGCAAAACAAAAGATAAGGAAATCAGAAAGATAATCTGAGGGAAAACATAAACTTTGAAAGAGACGAAGAAACTTTTAACTCATCCAACGTCTTCTCCATGTTCTCAAAGGAGCGACGATTTCGTTCCAACCAAACAATCCACATTAAGCACCCTAGAATCAAATTCCAAATATTCGAGTTGTGCTTCCCAATCAAATTTCCCAAAGTTTAATACTATTCTACATGATCTGCCATGAACTGTTTGATCTCCTATTGCTAGTGATTTAATTTAACAAGAAACAATGCTTCTGAATGAATTAATATTTGAAGTTTAGATTGATCTAAACAAGATGTTTATCATTAGATGAAGTCCATTTCTAGGAAAACATTTTTGTGTGTTAACTTCTGTAATTACTTTTCCACTGGTTGCCTCCAGGGAGGAATGATGGGTGTAGTAGTTTTGGTGTCACTACAAAGAAAGTCATTGGATCCATAGGAGGTGTCAATAGTCAGCGACTAGCCAGGATGGATTGTGCAGAAACGTGGACTCCTGTCTTGTAAAAAAAAAAGATGGACAACAGATTTGGCAAATTCAATCCACTGTAAGGCTTCGCTTTATGACAATTGGGACATCATTCATGAAGATGTAGTGGAAAAACATTTTAGACCACTAATATCATCCAAACACTGTATAAATACATGTTTTCCTCAAAATGAAATTCCAGAATGGTTCAACCATCAACCATCAATGCATGGGCCCTTCTCTGGCTATCCAGCTAGCTCAAAATTTCAGTATTGATAGTGACTGTAGTATTTTACTATTTCCCTCCTAGCCTGCTAGAACATAAAGTTGCATGGTTTTGGTTAAATTCTTCCATACGGTTGGGAACCTTTGGTTGATGACTACTTAAGTTTGTGCCTCACTCGCTCTGCAGAAAACTAATATTTATATGCTTTGGTTTAATGAGGAATTCTTGACCTCACTTTTAGTGTTGATGCTATCATATATGATGTTTTGTAGATTTATTGTCCTCATCGCTACACAGAAAACTAATATTTATATGCATTGGTTTAATGAGCAATTCTTGACCTCACTTTTAGTGTTGATGCTATCATGCATGACGTGTTGCTGTAGATTTATTGTGTTTCAAATATATATACTGCAGAATGCAGATTAACTGTTCATTGGATGGTGTGTTTCTGCTGCTTGGTGACTAATTGGTTTCTGCTATGGTTGTAGGATTGCACGACAGGACATTCTCATGGACTTGGCTATGTGACATTTACATATCTTCTAATTAAATGATCTGATATTCATGCTGTCAGAAAGTGCTTGCAGCTCAATATACCCTTAGTGGAAGTACACTTGAGGTTAAAGTTGTTACCCCAAAGTAAAGTTCTGTTCCTAGCTTCCTATGTTAAAAGAATTCTTCTCTTTATGTTGGTGGATATACAATTTTTTGGATTTACAGCTTTCTGTTCCCATTTTCTTGTGATTTAATTGTATAAAGGAAAAAAAGACTACAAATAGACTGGCTATAAATTTGGATGATTAGGCATGTCCGTATTTACAGATGATGGATTTGTTATCTGTCTTGACTCCTTAGTCATCAAAATGAGATTAATAATATCTGTTTAAATTTTGCCCTTTTGGATCCAAATAAACATTGCATTTTCTGTGTGCTCTACAAAAATTAATGTGCACATATAGATAGAATTCTTAGAGATTTGGCTGTCAATTCTAATAAGTTGTATTTTTAAAATGTTATGTTCCTTTCCATGCATAATTCCATGAGATGGCAATAAGAATTAGTCTCCTTAAAACTTCCCCCATTTCTCCCCCTCTTTCGATCCCTTTTCAATAGTTATTTCTTAGGCATTATAAATTTAACGCTATGGAGTGAGGGTCTCAATGTATTCGGTTTTCAAGGTGGTGGCTTTATTGTAAGCATCATATATGTGTAATGATTCAAGAATAAAGAGCACAAGATGGCAAACAAATGATCTAATTCTATACTTTAGATTTTTATATATATAATAATAGGTGAAGCTGAGAGAAACTTAGATTAAAATTCTAAATTAGAGTTCTAATTTTATGCCATGTGTTTCATATAATTTTTATGAATTTTTGTGCTAAGTGAGTTATTGTATCAATTAAGTTTTCTTAATTTTGTTGCATAAGAACTTTGTTTGGGTACAATGCATCCAGCCATTAAGATAGCAACACATGACTATTTTTATAGGGATGAAATCCACTGAGTTTGCTATTTATTTAAAAAAAAAAAAAAAAAAAAGAGAATGAGAGATAGAGATAGAGATAGAGAGAGGGTCCATAAGGTAGAGAGAGAGAGAGAGAGAAATAGGATATGCATGTAAAGAACCAGATGCTACGTATTATTTTAGACATGGTACTAATTGCCATACCCCTTACTAATCAATGGAAAGTAAAGCGCTTCTATTTATTGTACAGTTTCTATGAATATTAATCTTAGGTTTTTATAGTTTCCAATGTATATAGTTGAAGTTTTAACTTACACACATGACCCTATCACACCATTAGCATACACAGTTATTCTCACATAAACTTGAAGAGTTGAACTGCTTGGGTCCTCTGGGGAAGGTTAAATTTTTATTCTAGGTCTTCTTCTTCTCCCTCTTCTGGTAAATCTCTCTCTCTCTTGTGTTTTCAAATTTTAATGTGACCATTTATAATGATTTTGAGAATACGTGGGTTCAAAGTTATGTTGAAGGATTTGGAATTGTTGGTCGAAGTCTGTCAACGAAACAGTACATCAAACAGAAATCTTATTTTGTTTAATAAAAATTTTGCAAACTTTTGAGCACGCTATTAGCTTATGGTTGTTCTTTTAAATGGTTATGCGTTTGAAGATTTTCTTTAATTTAATAGAATTTGTCCTTTTAATATGAAAAGATATAAGACATTAAACGCAATGGAAGGACCGATATAAGCCCAAACAGACTTTAGATCCTGGGAAAACAACACCATCGTCAACATTGGAGCCCATACATGGCCGAAAACCATCTTCAACTGCTCCATCCTTTGTGGGTTTAAATTGAGTTTATGAAATTTACTTTTTTATATTAAAGTATTGTTACTGGTGCTGTGTCCCCATTTTATTATTTTCCAAGGAGGCATTTCAAGATATTTTCTGCCATTACAATTGACTTTCTCTGCATATGTGTATTTTGATATAATTATGTTTGGATATCTTCATCTAGACCCACTAAAATTAGGGGATTTAAATAGAGGAACAAAAACATCTGGATCTCTTTTGAGACCGTAAGATCCATAGGTCCCTTTTTTTGTCGATTAAGATTTGTTTTGTTTTTGCATTTTGGATATCTATGTACTTCAATTTAAAAAAAAAAAAAAAAAATCTATGTACTTCAATTTGGCTTATGTGTCATCATTTTTTATTTAGGAAATTTGCCATTAAATGGATTTCTATAAAAGCTGAAGTTTCCTTTACGGATGCTTGACTCTTGAGGAGATATCCTAATTTTACACGACTAGATCATTGTTAGTTTTTCTTCTGTTTCCTTTGAATTAACCACAAAAATATTAATGTCTTGTCTTGACAAATGCACAACTTAGCTGTAGTATACTATGTTTCGGTAATACCAACTCAGTATCTGTTTTGGTATTTCCTACTCAATAAATGAGTGACATCTGTTTCAAAAAATCACATCGGACTACTTCAATAAATTAATCATAATCTTTTATACTATTGGGAAGATAAATTAATTATTTATTAGAGTAGTCTGATGTGATTTTTTGAAACAGGTGTCACTCATTTATTGGGTAGAAAATACTAAAACACATACTGAGTTGATATTACCGAAATATGGTATACTTTCTCGATGCAAAGGGTGCAATGCCATTTATTGTTGATGGATTTGAGTTGGATTTACATATATGCGGTTATGAATTTCAGTGTCTTCTTATCCTTTTGACTCTCCATGGGACTATGCTTTTGAAAGTAACTGTAAGGATCAAGTTTCAAAGAAAGGTATTTTGTGGACATGAAATTGACTTCAATGATATATTTCTATATCCATTCTACAATTATTACTTTGGATAGGGATTTATAGTAGTCACAGTATCTACTGTAACGCCCAAGAATCATAAGCAATAAAAGCCTATTTAATCTGAATAATCTATAAAAAAATATATATATTAAATGAAAGAAACCAGCAATCTAAAATCTCATCGCAAATGTCAGAGCTCTAATCACCAAATACGAAACATCCTCAAAATAATTCTCTAATACAATGTTTAATACTATAAAATAATAATAAAATCCTCAATTTCCAAAAAATAGTTCGTAACTGCTATTTCTCAAGAATCTCTACTCCAGAAATCCCTCTAATGTATCTGTAATGGGTCACTAACATTGGGGCGTGGGAACAAACCTTCAAATAAATAATTTTTACAGCAATTTCATAACTTGTAACTCATCAATATTTATCATTAAATATTTCATGCAAAAGAAAATTATCCTTATATTGTGAGCCATCATAACATATATATCAATACCATCACATACACAATTTCCTAGGTTTTGCTCATGGTCAACGTTTACGCCTCGTTGACAGGGTTGTGCTGTCCCATTTTCTGGGATTGGAATCTCCTTTTCATCCCCTTTCTTAAGGATGACTCATTTGGAACCTAAAGGTGCACTCCCTTACTAAGGAGCTTCCTTTTTGGACCTCAATAGTATAGTTCTTTGCTAATGAGCTATTAAATGTGCACTGTCCCCTTTTTTGGGACCGTCCCTTGCTAAGGATTAGCTGCAATATGATTGTCCCTTACTAAGAACTAATACAACACTGAGTTTTTAATCACAACTTGCCATAGGTTTTCAAAACATATACAAGATGCTCACAAAAATAATCCATTCATAATTCTTGAAAATATAAGGACATATTCACACATACAAATTTAAATAAATTTAGGTTGTCTCACAAATTTTTCATAAAACGAATAATTAATGTGCACATCAAGAAATTATAAAATATCCATTTATATGTATAGAATAACAATATATTTCTTTGATATATAATAGTTTAATAACCAACACTGTTTGGGAAAACTCCCAAAATTAGTAAATACCACTTACCTCTTAGTTGCAAAAATAAAGGAAATCAACCTCCCTTGAATCACAGCAATTCAGTAGAATTAGAACCTAGCAACACCAAAAATAGGTTCATCAATACATAATTTCCCATTTAAAAATCTATTTTCACATTTAAATGGTTTTATCCTAGACAATATTGATATATCCAAAATCCTCCATTTATTCATTTAACTATCCAATTCACTTTCAGCTTTGATTAGATATTTGGACTTAAAAAATATTGTTGCCTAATCAGATTTTTCTATTAACGTAATCATAGGTATCCATGAAACTTCAATATCCATTCGTATTATTTATTCATATCCATTCACTCTAACATTACATCTATCCAATTTAATATTGGAAGCCATGTATTGCCTTAATTTGTTGCTTAGCACTCTCTCTTGATGCCACTGGATGTCCATTGACTCTAACATATATTATATATATATATATATATATATATATTTATTTATATTTATATTTATATTTATATTTATAATCAACTTATCATCGAAATCCACATGATAGCTTTAATATATCAATCTAGTGCTAGTATGCTATCTTGATGCTGCTGGACATCTATTGACCTTAATATTATATATATATATATATATATATATATATATATATATATTCAATCTAACATTGAAAGCCACGTACAAGCCTTACCATCAATCTAGTTGCCTATTGTTCCTTTAAAGCCTTTGGACAAGGATTTAGATAATAATAGAAGTGTGACGGTTGATCAATCAACAACCATAAGCACTCTTTTCACTTTAGCATGGTGACCAAGTCCAATCCTATTACTCTATTTGGCTTAATATCAAAGACTGTGTTCCTTCCTGACATATTGACCAAATCTTTATCTAATATAATACAATTATAGGAGCTCTTTTCTATTAGTATAATGATAGTCTAGGTTCATATCAATTGCTAGTTATTGACTATTCAAACTTCTTAAATCTTGAGCATGAGAAAAATCATACTTGAAGACTCTAACTCAACGCCATAGTGAAGAAAGGCAAAGTTTAATAGCTAGCTGAAGCAAAAAGGAAGCCTCCTTCAGTAAAATACATGTGTGACTAAAGAGGAAGAAGGCTAGGGTTTTCAAGACCCATATATTTACTTATATCACCTCACTTGGGCTTCATATCCCATAGTATTTATCTTATTTTTAATATCTTAGGTCCAAATCAATTTAATCCATTTGATTGTAAGCCTCCTTTATAATTTACATATAATAATTAAATTGGTATCAAAATTATAGGGTGTTACATCTATAGTAGTTATACCTATGATAATATATACATTTGGGGTATCCCTGACTCTAAAAATTTGAAATCTTCTATCATTTACTCTGCTACTTCAAGTGACTTGCATATACACATTGGAGATCTGCACTTGCACTCATTAGCATTTCAAAATATAATGGAAAATTGATTTCAGTATCATTTCTTTTCATTGCTAGATGCTATTTATTTTTTTTTTTCCTGTTTTCTTGCATTTTTCTTGCACAATTTTCTAGAAGAAATTTAAACATATATACTTAGATATTAAATTCGGTTCGGAGTTGGCGTAAAACACTGCTTTTATGTCAGTCAATGAAATCATGACACGTGGTTTCCCTTCAAATTATATAACATTCCTCTGCTTTCCTCTTATTTTTTTCTTTGGATTTTTTTTCTCTCTCTCTCCTTTCCCTCTGTAACTCTCTCTACTAGCGCTCTTTTTTATTATTATTTTTTTTTTTTCATACCAAATACGTTGCTTTCCTTCTATTGTGGAACTTATCTTCCCTGCTGATCCATGCATCAGCACAGTGGGCATTAAATCTGAAAGTTTTAGAGACAGAAACAATGCTTCAAGTTGAAGGAAAAGAAAAGTAACACCAAAATGTAAGCGTCGGCCTAATCCAACAATATTCAACTTGGGTCTTTCGCAAATCTTTCACAATATTCCTTAAACTAATCCAACAATGACAGAAACCCATATCTCAAATTTGCAACTTTTTACATAAACACGTCACATTTCACATCATAATCAAAAGAAAATTTACATCTAAAAGAGAAATCACAAATTCTACAAAGACTATCTTTTTCCAAACTAAAATTTCACAATAAAAAAAAAATGGGAAAAGGGGTTTTGTAATACATTACAGGGCTGTGATGATGCATTGAACCACCGGCCTCCTTTTGAACCCAATTGGCTTCGGTGCTCTTAGCTTTGCCACGGCCAGGTCCATGACGCATGTTTGGTTTTGGTAGGGTTGAGATGGCGGGAAAGATGTGATTATTTGCTTTTATTGAGCACAGAATGGAGGTGGAAGAATCAATGAAAGGGAAAGTTTGAGACTTTTTGAGTGTTTGATGATCTTTGATGATGATTATGAACACAAACTCTGCTTTGGGTTGGCTGACTTTTTGTGTGTGAGAGAAAATCAGTCACAGATACTCAGATAATAAAAGTTTTGTCTTTGAAAATTGAAAGGGTAAAGTACAGAGAATTACAGAGGGAACGGAGAGAGAAAGAAAATCCAAAGATAAAAAAAGAGTAAAGTAGAGGAATGTATATCTTGAAGGAGAATCACGTGGCCTGTTTTCATTGGCGGGCGTAAAAGCAATGTTTAACACCAGCTTCGGGACTAATTTAATCACACATGCTTAAGAGACATATAGGGTCCGTTTCTATTGAACTTATTATTACTGAAATTAAAAATTAAAAATTAAAAATTAAAAATAATTTTTAAATGTGTAAATAGTACGGTGTGACTAATTTTTAATATTTTTTAATACATAAACAATGTATGCATAATATGTGAACAGTACATGCACTGTTCATAACAGTAAATATTGTCCCCCAAAGTCAACAAATGAGGAAAAAAAGAAAGAAAAGGAAAACTTAAAACTTTGAAAATGCAGACGCCCGATTCAGTGGAATCCAAACAGCCTCATAATGTCATGGAATTGAAAAATGCGAGTGTTTGAGATAGAGATGGTGCATTTATTATGTACTTTGTTCTTATTTTATAAAATTTTGAGCTATTTTGGAAGAAGAAGAGAATAATTGCAATCTAATTATTTATGTAATGTTTTCCATTTACTCAATATTACATTTGTTGCAGATAAATTTAAAAAAAAAAAAAAAAACAACTTTTGAGTCCATTTCCTCACATTTTGAAGGCATGCCATTGTTAGTGTTAAATTGAGGACTCAAGAGTTAGAAAGTTACATTTTGTCTTTTTTTCTTGTTCCTTTTTATTCTTGGTTAAAATGTTAACATAATAAATTTGTATCTAATTTTTTATATCCACATTTACTTTTTCGGTTTTTTGTTTTGTCTGATGTATTTATACTATACTCTACAGTCATCAAATTTATTGTTATGCTATCTTCTTTGCAGGCCTGAATCAGAATCTATCCAACTTATCTGTAATTTGATACTTAACAAACTCCGATCCTCAAGTAATATATCCAAGGAGCTTGTTGGAATAAAATCCCGTGTGGGAGAAGTGTTGAATTTCTTTTTAGATGGTTTGGGTGGTGTTTGCTTTGTAGGAATTTGCGGGATGGGTGGAATCGGTAAAACGACCCTTGCACTAGAAATTTATAATAGAATTTTATGTCATTTTGAAGCTAGCAGCTATATTGCTGATGTAAGAGAAAAAACTAAAAATCAACATCTAGTTTCTTTACAAGAATAGCTTCTTTCTAACATCCTTATGGCAAGTGAAATAAAGATATGGAATGTTCATGAGGGGATCAATATCATAGGGAATAGACTACGTGGTAAGAAGGTTCTTATTGTTCTTGATGATGTTGATGGAGAAAAACAATTAGAAGCATTAGCAGGGAACCATGATTGGTTTGGTCCAGGGAGTATAATCATTGTAACAAGCAGAGATAGCCATTTGTTAAGAAGATGTGGTGTGCATGACATATATGAAGCAAAGGGGTTGAATAAAGATGAAGCTTTGCAGCTCTTTTGTTTGAGTGCTTTCAAGAAACCCCATCCTAAAGAAAATTATGAGGATTTTTCTATGTGTTTTGTGAATTACACTAATGGCCTTCCTTTAGCTCTTAAAGTTTTAGGTTCTTTGTTGTTTAACAAAAGTAGAGATGAATGGAAATGTGTCATTGATAAACTGAAGGTAGAACCTAATAAAGAAATTTTGGATATTCTTCAAATAAGTTTTGATGGGTTAACGGATACCCAAAAAGAATTATTTTTAGATATTGCATGTTTTTTCAAAGGAGAGAACAAAGGTTGCATAAGAGATATATTACAAAGTGGTCGTTATTATCCAGACTACAATATTGGGGTTCTTGTGGATAAATCTCTCATAACAATTAATGAAAATGGAACTTTATGGTTGCATGATTTGCTACAAGAAATGGGTCAGGAAATAGTTCGTCGTGGATCCCCAAAAGAGGCTGGTGGACGTACTAGGTTATGGATTTATGAGGATATCCTTCATGTACTGAAGAATAATACTGTAAGTTGACTAGTCTAAACCTAAACTTAGAAATATATTCTTATAGATTCTTTTAAGGATTAACAATTATTCTAAATTCATTTGTCTTGGTTATTAGGGAACAGAGGTAGTTGAAGGCATAATCCTAAACATACCTATTCAAAATGAGGAGCTTTTGGATGCTGGGGTCTTCTCAAAGATGAAAAGAATGAGATTGCTTAAAATGGGTGATATGGGTAATGTGAAACTACCACAAGGCCTCGATTATCTTTCTAATGAGTTACGCATTATAGAATGGCATGGATATCCTTTAAGTTCCATGCCAGCCAATTTCCAACCAAACAAGCTTGTTGAATTGAAAATGCATTACAGCGGCATCAAACGACTATGGAATGGAATTATGGTTAGATTTTCACTTATTCAATTTTGTATTTTATTTATTTTCATTAAGGCTTGAGTTTATCTAATTATTTATTGGTTAATAACAGAATTTAGATGAGTTAAAACTCATTGACTTGCGTAACTCTCAAAACTTGATTGAGACCCCAAATCTAAGTGGAGTCCCAAAGCTTAAACAATTGATTCTTCAAGGTTGTACAGGACTATCTAAGATTCATCCATCTCTTGAAAATCTCAAACAGCTTGTTCAATTAGATCTGAATGGTTGCAAGCACCTTGAAAGCCTTCCACACAAGATCAACTTGGAATCTCTTAAAGTTTTTATTCTTTCCGGATGTTCAAAACTGACGAAGTTTCCAGAGGTTGTGGGAAATATGTCATGTTTGTCTGAACTTTATTTAAATGAGACCGCTATAAAAGATCTACCATTATCAGTGGAGCTTTTAACTGGCCTTATTAAATTGGACCTAAGAGACTGCAAAAACCTTTCAAGTCTTCCAAATGCTTGTTATAGTTCAATGTCTCTAAAATTTCTCACTTTATCTGGCTGCTCAAAGCTTGATGCACTACCAGAGAATTTGGGGGATTTCGAAGGCTTGGAGGAGTTAGATGTAAGTGGAACTGCAATAAAATACCTACCTACATCTCATCTTAAAAATCTCAGAGTATTGTCTCTTCGTGGATGTAAAGGGCTATCACCTAAACCTTCGAATAAACTCTTTAGTTTTCCTTCAATGCAACAGAGAAGAAGTCCAGATCCGATTGCCATGTTAGAGTTTTCTTTATCAGGCTTATGGTCTTTGACTGAACTAGATCTAAGTTATTGCAATCTTCAAGCAATTCCCAATGCTTTTGACTGCTTGTTGTCTTTATTGAAATTAAATCTAGAGGGAAATAATTTTGTTTCGCTTCCTAAAAGTATGATTCAACTATCTAATCTAAAAGATCTTGTTCTGAGTTGTTGCAAGAATCTTCGAACATTGCCTGAGCTTCCATTAAACATTAAGTATATCGATGCAACACAGTGTACCTCGCTAGAAACATTATCATCAGAATCAGAATATGATTTTCAGCCAGCACTTCGGCTTCTCAATTGCGTCAAATTGATTGAGAATCAAGGCTACAGTAACATGTTATTAACAATTCTAAGACGTTATTTCATTAACGAAAAGGTATCTCTCTCTCTCTCTCTGTATCTCTCTCTCACTTGTGAAGTTCTAATCATCATTATTTGCATATTTCAGCATTACCGTGGGCAAGAAAGGTTGGCACATTATATCGACATTCCTGGAGGTGAAATTCCGAACTGGTTTTGCCACCGAAACGTGGGGGCTTCAGTGAGTCTGCAAATGCCTTCAGGTTATTGTAACGAGTTAGTGGGAATTGCTGTGTGTGTTGTTTTTGTATTCCGCCAACATAATCCATTAGACCAACTTGATTTTAAGGATTGGGGACTTCATAGATTTACACATGAGCTTTTGTGTTCCATTGAATCCAAAAAAAATCAAATTGACGAAGTGGCCCATGGTTTTTCTGAAAAATTTGGTAAGATTGAACGGCATCACCTTTGGCTGCAATATTTTCCCTCTCAATTCTTTAAAAAGGACTGGAAAGACGTGTTGAGTAAAAGCTTTGCTAATGGATTCAGTGATATTGAGATTAAATTTAAAACTTGGGGTCCAGGATTGGAGGTTACAAAATGCGGGGCCCATTTGGTATTCAAGCAAGACGTTGAAGATCTCAAACAAACTATTGTTGGGTCTAGCAGAAGCTGCAGCATCACTCCTTATGAGGATGATTTTGACGATTCAGCCAGCGATGCCATAATTAAGGAAAGCAATGACAACTATGATGCGGAAGGGGCTGGACGTAGTGGAGAAGGTACCTCTAATGACGTAGACGCACCACACCAAAAGTGGATACAGCATCCAAATGGGCCCAATCTAATTGAAAATTGGATTGGGAATTTCAATTAATGCACACAATGACAAGGT
The DNA here is from genome assembly GCF_001633185.2 of Quercus lobata. NCBI lineage: Eukaryota > Viridiplantae > Streptophyta > Magnoliopsida > Fagales > Fagaceae > Quercus > Quercus lobata. The sequence goes on from NC_044914.1 coordinate 10,311,072, forward strand.
AACTCGGATAAAGAGGCCATGCAATGCCAGCGGCATAGATGATCGTCCTACTGCCAGTAGCACGGGGTTTGGTGCTACTACTGCTACCACCAGCACCACTGCACCGTCTTTGGGTGTCAGGACTTTATGCTGATTATGATGATGGAGTGGAGCTGGGTTTAGCAACTCAAAAACTGAAAGATTCCAGAAAAAATATCATTTTCAAGTATCTACTTATTTTCTCATGTGGGTTTTCCTTTTCCCAGAAACTGTCTTTTTTTTTTTGGCACACATTTGTTTCTTGTATGTGACTATGTCTCTGTTTGGCTGCAAGGAAACTTGAGGAAAATTAATGTAGAAAGGGTAAAAAACTTATGAATTCTATCTCATTTGATGTTTTAGTTTTGGGGAATTATAATGCTTGACTAATATGATCTGAAATAGTGAGCTAGACTTGGTTCTTGAGTTCTCAACTTTCTAGGTTCCCTCTGAAACATATAAATTTTGTTTTCTTGTCCCATATTTTTAATAGAATCTGAAAGAGTGACAAAATGCTGGGGTTTTTTCTTATGGTTTTGTTGTCAGAACACATAAACACGGCTCAAGCAAGCCAGTTGTGTTTGGCTTTGCTGGCAATTTCTTTCCTTCACATAAAATGCAATTTTTTCCGCAAGAAAATAGGAGCTTATTATGGGTTACATTGTTTTGTATATATGTTTTCTGAAAGTACCAGTTGGAGCTAAGCCAGAAAGCTTTGGAGAGAATATAATTGTATATTTGGGAAAAGGTTGTGGGACGACCCACATTGCTGTACTGCTTATACACAAGCTGGGTCACTTGAAAAGGAAGCCCCAGAAGAACATATGCATCTTTATTGCCCCTACAGTGGTTCAGTTTCTGCTGGTAAGCTACTATTTATCATGTTGGTTTTGTAATTAAATGTTCAGTTTTGGGTTTTATTTAAGAGTGAGTCAATTTTTCATTTGGAACATTGCACAATAACGAAGTGGTGTACTTCTTGGCTTGGCTGAGGTGGTAGGTCTGTAGAATGTGAAAAGAGGGTTGGGCTGTTGGTTTTTAGTGCCTATGTATGCAATTTCTCACCAAGATTCTAGATTTTAAGAAGGGGCTTCCAGATTCTATGTGTTTCTAGTTCACCTTGAAAGGGAGCTTGGCATTTAATAAATAGAATGATGATTATACTATGAACACATTACTCCTTGAAATATATTAACAAAATCAAAATAAGCCTAGACTACCAGAAAATACATGAGGCTCAATTTTCTAGCATTGAGGATTCAGTTGCAGGAAATTGGCCAACCTTGATCGTGCAGAAGGGCTTACTCTTCTATCAGCATGGTGTTATGTAGAGTTTAAGCAAACAATAAGGCATTGGTGGCCTCTTTATTTGATAATTGAGGTCTCATTTGTCCATTAATGATTGATAATAGCTAATGAAAAATGCAAAACTGTAATTATAAGGCAAGATCTAGTAGAACTTGAGGCTCCAATGAGGAATTTCGCATTGAGAGGTTGAGACAATCCTTGATCCCATTCTTAAAGACGAGGGAAAAAAAAGCTTTGGCCGAACTATATTGTTGGTCCCTAAAGTCACTAGTGAGTGCTTTTAATTTGAAAGTTTCAAATAGTGCTATTAGTCCCTAAAGTTTCACAAATGAGCCTGATTGATCCTCTGTCCACTTCCATTAATTTCTAGCCTATATGTCTAAAGGGACAATAAGGTGAAAATTTTTAAATGGCATGGTGTATATGTGTGTGTGTGTATATATATATATATATATAAATGACATTGACACATGCATCTAAGGCCTGAAACCTTTCTATAAAGATCTTTCCCCAAACAGAATGAAAACCTCTTTGCCAAGCATTTGGTTTAACTAATTTGGGGCAGTAGAACTTCTTTGTTGGAACAAAAAACAAAATGCCCAACCATATACCAATGGTCGAATAGGAGAAAAGATTCAAGGTTTGGAGCACTAGACCCTTTTATGATTTTTTTTTCAAATATTATGCAAAACCCAAAGTGAAGATAAGAAAAGTAAAAAAGGTTAATAATCAACATGCTGTATAAAAAGTTCTCTTCTGCTTCCATCCGGTGAACACATATTGTATGAATCGAGAAATTAAAGACAGACTTGCTCAACTGGTTGGGGCAAAATGATGCAGCCAGTAATGTTAAAGTAATTGTAAATTCTGTAATCAGCCATTTAAGTTGGAATTGGCGCCAAGCCAGATCTGATGATCTGGTTAACATTCAAAGCAAATGCCTTGAAATTGTTTTTTATACTTCTCAATAAGACTCAGTTTCTAGAGAGGCCCCTAGATCTGTAGATTGTAAAATTGAAATGAACTATTCTATGAATGTGGCCTAATAGAAATATTTAGGAAAGACTTCTTCAACTCTGTTTTTTCAATAGAGGTGTTGCTGTGTTGGTCATTGGTATATGGTTGAGCACTAGACATCCTTTTTGGTGAAGAAGATTTCATTCAGTTTTGGGAAAAGTTCCAAATAGAAATGGGTTTGCTCTTAGTTGCATGTGTTATTTTTTTTAATAAAAAAATTAGTTTCCATGTTATTATAAAGATGCTACTGTATTGCTTTGTTAGACGCATGCAAGAAAACTAATGGAGATGGACAGAGGCACCAATAGTGCTCATTTTTTAATATTTAGGGACTAATAACGCTCATTTGAAACTTGAAGAATTAAAAGCGTTCGCTACAGTATATTTTAGCCACAAGTTTTAAAAAAATCTCTCCACTACTTGCATAGCTACCTTCATAGCTTCTTTGCTCTTTCTTCTTAAGTTACTTGTAAGCCATCCTCCCTCTAGTCTTCTGGTATAAAAAAAATCTCGTTTTGTTCTTATTTTTCTTTGTGATTAGGTGAGAGATAATTATTATTATTATTTTTTATTTATTTTTTTTTCCGTGGATAACTTTGACTCACATTAGCACTGCCTCAATTTTTTCAAAAATGAAACTTGTGTATTTGCTCTGTTTACTTTTTTTTCCAATCAAATTTCCCAAAGTTTATACTATTCTACATGATCTGCCATGAACTGTTAGATCTCCTATTGCTAGTGATTTAATTTAACAAGAAACAATGCTTCCGAATGAATCAATATTTGAATTTTAGATTGATCTAAACAAGATGTTTATCATTAGATGAAATCCATTTCTAGGAACACTTTTTTGTGTGTTAACTTCTGTAATTACTTTTCCACTGGTTGCCTCCAGGGAGGAATGATGGGTGTAGTAGTTTTGGTGTCACTACAAAGAAAGTCGTTGGATCCATAGGAGGTTTCAATAGTCAACTACTAGCCAGGATGGATGGTGCAGAAACGTGGACTCCCTCTTGTAAAAAAACATGATGGACAACAGATTTGGCAAATTCAATCCACTCTTCATCTTCATTTATTTTGACTCTTCTTATTCCCATCATCTTACTATAAATTTGCCACTCTCTCTCATTCTATGTATATTTTTCCCACACAAAAAAGGTTATTTCTCTCTTTCTCTCTCTCTCTCTCTTAATCATTTTTTTTTTTCATTTTTTGTTGGATTTTCTTTTTCCCTGTATCTCTACCTTAGATTGATGAATATTTGTTGTTTAGAATTCTACTTTTTAAAAAATTTCTATAAAAAAAATTCACTGCCCATATAAGGATCTCCTATTAGAGGTTTGTTCCCTTATTTTCCTATTATTAACTAATTCATATATGTTCCTTGATGCAAGTATTTTTTTTTTTTATCATTTTATTTACATCACCAAATACTTTTAATGAATAGTGTTTGATGTTGATCTAAATTGGGGAAAAATCATATTATAGTATGTTATATTTTGTGTTGTTGATAGATTTTAGTTTATTTGGAAAGCAACAGGATAATCTAAACAAGCTAATGAAGAACCATTAGTGTAGTTGAAGATTGTCTTTGTGCAATTTCTTCTCACTGTTTGTAAATATTATGTTTGATATATTAGCGGAAAATTGTTATTTCTTTATTATATGATATTCTTAGATGTTTAAGTAACTATTTTTAGCCTTTACAAATATTTTATATTGTTTTTCATCTTCTTTATTTCATTAGTGTGTTCTTTGAGGTTTTTAAGAAAATAGATTCTATTTTGTGTTTAAAATTATTTATTTATCTATTCATTTTTCATATGTTGGATTAGATGTTAGATTAGATTATGACAACATTAACGCAATACTTAAAAAAAAAAAAAAAAAAAACTTCTCTACATTTTCCCCTTTGGAATTGTACTCTTGGTTCTTATTTTTTAAGGAAAAAGAGTTGCAATATTTTATTTATTTAATTTTTTTTGAATTGTAGTTTTGTTGAGTTTTATTAATTTTTTAGATAAGTTTCTTGGTGTTTCTGATTGTATGGTAAAAATTTTCTGGTTTGAGAAATTTTGTTTAAAACTAAAAGAATTTTTTTTTTTTTAGATTTTACATATTTTTAATGATACACAAAATATTATAAATAAATTTTATTAAAAAATTAATATTTTCACTAACTTACCTTTTGAATTCTTGAGAAAAATTGCATTGTTTTGATTTGGTACGACAAAAATAATATATATATATATATATTGAATTTGTGATTGTCCTTATAATAAATTAAAATATGCTTATAAATTACATTACTATTTATTAAATTAGTCTAAAATGAAATAATAAATAAATTTAATAAGACCACTCTAAAAATTTATCAATCACAATGTCCAGGGTTCACGACTAGTTAAAGATGTTTGACTGGAAATGTTGGGTCATGCTGCTACTGCTAGCCAATGTAAAGGAAGACTTTTTGCTTAAGTAACTTAGATGGGGAGGGGAGCTACTCGCTCATGTATGGCTTCTCATGGCAGATTTTGGTTTAACGGATCGCTTCCAAATACCACATATAGTCGTGCAACCGTTGAAGTGATTTTAAGATAAAGTAAAAATCATATTAGTACCCCTGTTTGTATTTACTAGTGATGTGCTATGTGATATGAAATATATTTCAAATATTTTAAGGAAAATTACACTTCATTCATGTGTGGTTTGCTTGAAAAACATTTTAACTAACTCTCTCTCAAAAAAAAAAAAAAAAAAAAAATACTTTACCTAACTGTGGTTTAAAAATTGACACTTTACCCACTTGAGATTAGCTCCATTTGTCCTTTGTTATCCACTTTTGCTAAAATGTTACCCACCTCTGTAAAAAATATAGGTAAATTTTTATTTTTTACCCTTTTATGTCTCTCTCCTCTCAAAACATAAAAAACTAAAAAATCAAAAGAAGATCTAAAAGCTAGGTTTTGTGAAAATTAAAACCTATCTTTTACATCTTTTCATGTATCAACTTTTAGATGTTCTATTTTAACATATTGCCCTTAGAATTCTGTGGATGCATGATTTGGAGGAATGGAGAACAATGAAGGGAAGAGAAAATTTTCCCTACCTAAGCACATTTAATATCACTGAGTGCCCAAAGTTATTTGAAATTCCTATCATTCCTTCCATTATAGATTTGATTATGAGTAGAAACAATGCAATGTTAATCAGGTCAGTGATGAATCTCACTTCACTTTCTTCCATTGTGATTGAAGACATGGATGATGAATTGACAGTTCTTCTAGATGGACTGTTGCAAAATCATAAGATGCTTGAGATCTTAATGATTTCCAGGTTGCCCAATCTCAAGTCACTACTGACTAATCAGTTGGATAATCTTTCTGTGTTGAATGAATTTAGTCTTGAATGTTGTGACAAGATCGAAAGTCTTCCAGAAGGACTCTAGAACTCACATTCATTATGGAAACTGTACATATGGGAGTGTAATAATTTTTTTTCCTTACCAATGAATGGTTTGTAGGGCTTATCTTCACTACAGATTTTATCCATTTCGAGCTGCAACAAATTCTGCTCTTTGTTTGAGGGAATTCAATATTTAATTGCACTTGAGGATTTATATATTGAGGAGTGTCTGAAGTTAATTTCATTGCCACAGGGTATTCAACATCTAACTGCTCTCTGTTCTCTACAAATTAGTAGATGTGAAGATTTATCTTCTCTGCCGAAGCAGATTGGATGCCTTACATCGCTTTCATATTTGGGATTTTTGTACTACCCAAATCTAATGTCTATACCAAATGAGTTGCAGAATATTACGACACTCAAAACATTGAGCATTGAAGGAAGTCCACATCTGGAGAAGGGGAGCAAGAAAGATGGGGGAGGATTGGAATAAGATTTTTAATGTGTTAAAATTGAAGATCTAAAAGTTGATACATGAAAAGAAGATGTAAAAGTTAGGTTTTAATTTTTACAAAACCTAGCTTTTAGATTTTCTTTTCCCTTGATTTTTTTAGTTTTTTATGTTTTGAGAGGAGAGAGACATAAAAGGGTAAGAAACAAAGCTAACTTTAGGTGGGTAAAGTGCTAATTTTTGAACAAGTAGGCAAAGTGTTTTTCAAGCAAATTACAGGTGGACAAAGTGTAATTTTTCCATTTTTTTTTTCCTTCACAACTTGCTAAAGTAGTTGACTATAGCGATAGACAATTACTTTTACATGGATCACTATTTTTTTTACATTATTGTCTACTTTAAAAATTGTGACAAAAGTTGTGTCCCTATACTTATTGAATGCTATTATTGAGAGTTGATGAGGGGGAAATTTATGCCTCTGAATAAAATATTGGGAAGCCAAGCTAAAACTCAATTATGGGCCCTTGAGATGGTGCCCAAGGGCTTTCGGTGTGATGACAAGCCTATCCAAGCAAGAAACAAAGGCTGCACTTGACAAAACAGCAATAGAAGCATAGTGAAAAATATTTTACAATACTTAATTAACATGTTAATGGTCCTATTTTGATAGTTCAAGGGAAATGAATTCTCCAGCAGTAAGGGTAAAGTTACACTTAAGTCCAAGAATCAATGAGTAAATAAATTCAGGAAAAAATGTTAAGTCCCAGGGGTTCTTATATGTCTCAGTTAAGAGGAATTTATGGTACTTTCGGCCATCATTACATCAATGTAAGGGAAGAGTTCAATCATTATAAATACCTCATATCCTTCAACGGCAAAATAAACGGTAAAAATTAAGGGTTCCATAGGAATGAAAAAGGAGGATTGATGGCATGGTGTGAAGGGAGAGAAAGAGATCCCAGCTCAGTGTAGCAAGTATTAAACTAAGGTTTTGGTGAATGGGGTAGGCTTAATACCGAGATTAAGGCTTTTTGTGGGTAGTGCGCTGTTTGTGGCTAGTTGGGAGACATTTTAAGTTGTGATTCTATGGAAGGGAGAAAAGAAGTATCTGGATTAGATGAATGTGGGCTGAGGAAAATGAGTGGTGAACTTGAGGAAAGTTAAACCACTAGCAAAGTGGCAAACGAATTCAAAGTTTCAAAGGGGCTAGCTATCCTACTCTGGGATGAGGTGTTTATGTTTTTATAATGAAGCTTTTTGAGAAGCACTAATTAACAAGAATCCAAAAATGTAGGACTAATCAGAGCTCGTGAATCAAGGTTAATCTTCTTGGGATTTTTGGTCAGAAGTAGGAGATTTACTTTAGGGGCTGCCTTGCTTCTTTGAGTAATGATGAGATTTTAGAATGTTTTTCATTAAATGCCAGGATTTTTGGGGCTGAGCTTAATTAATGGGATTAAGGCGTGTATCAAGAATGAATCCTAATGCTGCAAACTGATATTCGGTTCCCCAAAAAGTAAGATTCAACACCCCAAGCCAGGTGTCAAACTAAATCTACTTTTGGGGGTTCCGCTGGAGATCCCTTTATGCCCTCCAAACCACATATTCCCAATATTTCCCCTTTAGGATTCATGGGCTTGGCACATGAATCACGTCTTTGAATGTTTTTTAACGTTTATAGCATCAATTTGTTGAGGTTTGGGTTGATTTGGTTTCAGCTCCTCTTCTGCTGGAGGTGTAGTCTTGGGGAAGGTGATGGAACTGCATTATCCTTGAGACTTCAGTTGATATGACAGCCCTTGGACACTGTTCATGCCAAGTAGAGGGTGGTAGAAAACTGATGGGACAGCCCCCTAGTTCATGCTCAAAGGCTTGGTTCTCTTGTAGGGGTCTCCGGTTGTTCTTTGGTTAGGGATGAACAAGGGCTGGTTGTCCATTCCGAATCCTCTGCCTCTTGCTGGGGTCCTTTGGATTTGGGCTTGCTTACATGGGCTGGTTCCTTTGGGCCGGTTTGTGTGCATCCTATAAAATGGACAACAGATGTTGGCCATGGGTTTTTATTCCTCGTGGACTTTTGTTAGTACATATTTTGGGGTTTTTCATAGACACTTGCAATGGGCCTTTGTTCAATTAGTTGTAATTTTTGAAATAATAGGACAAGTTTCCAAAATGCCTTTATGAATAACCTTTGCTATGATGAATTCTATATTGTGAACAATGTCCATGGTTTCTAATAATCGTATCATAATTTAAATGATGAGCTTGTGGGTTTGAATATTTACCATGGGTTTTGATGTTGTGACACAAATGGTGATCATGCACTTCATGGGTTTTTAACATGAGATCATAAGATAATTTCCAATGGGTTTTTTATAAGACGATTGCCATAACAATATTTAAGTAGCAATTATACCATGATATATCTTTTTTCTTTACCAAGCATTAATAATCTTGGGCTCTTTGATAAGATAGCGCTGATGAAAAAATGGGCTTTGGATATTGCCAGTGGGAACTAGGCTTTTGACATTGACAATGAAGATTGGGCTTTTGATTTTGCCAATGAAAATTGGGCTTTTGATATTGCCACGGGTTTGAATGATGGGCTTTGATCATGGGGTTGAATCCCATTGGACAAGATAGTATTGCCATGAATTTGTATCACGAGTTTTTTTGAATATTTGCTATGTATAAAATTATTGGACCTTAGAAAGGGTTTAGATTTTATCTCACTTTCTAAATAATTCGGGCTTTTACGAGAAAATATTAGGTTCCATGGTGTTCTGCATTTGTAGCTCAGTTTTGTGATAGAGAGGAGAAAGGTTGTGGGCTAGTATAGTGATAGTCAGAAAATATTTAGGCATGCCCAATAATTTGTTTGTGATATTTTGAAAAGAAACAAATGGGTGTTATTTAAATAATATTAGGTGTAAATAAAAGTACCCCAACAAGAGTAACCAAGATAATTTATGTGACTTTAATAGTATAATAAATAGAAAATTTTAAAATAAGTATAGCTTGTGGATTCATGCTAGAAGGCACTAAGAGCAATGGAAGAGAAACTTGTCATATAAGGATATGTTTGGAATAGAGGGAGATGGAGGAGAGGAGAGGGAAGGATTGACAAGATGAGAATATATATATATATATATATATATTTTTTTTTTTTTTGAGAAAGATGTATTGTTTTGACTTGATTAGCTGCATTGAAAAGAGTTTATATTAAACTCAAGGAAATTTTGGTCTAATTCCTTCTTGATTACACAAAAGAGCTCATCTTGCTAAGACCACAAAAATTAGAATTTCTAATTTCATGGTTTGCTGACCAAATTGTAAAGGAGTTAAGCATGTTCATAATATCTTGTAACAAGTTGGTGGAAAACTTTGTCAAGGGCAATACCGTGACTCCCTCCTATCATCTTCAAAACCATTAGCCTTCCTAGACTCCTTAGGTCTTGCCATAACCTTATGAAATAGCTTGCATTTATCACATATGGGTGGAGTCACCAGGATACTCAATGATAGCTTCCATGTATTTGCCATTCCCTAAATCCACATCAGATAGTGGAGCATAAGTGCATAACCAATTCTTTGTTGGTTCTTAGTGATGGATCAGAATAAATGGACCTATCAACTCCGATATGTTAGATTCCAATATTCAATCAAAAGAGGAGTAGTCTTAATCCAAAATGAAATTTTTGAAAGAGAAAATGTCAAGCTTATTTAAAAGGGATGGGCGGAGTATGATAGATTCCAATATTCAATCGAAAGAAGAGCATAATCATTTCTATACACTACTTTGTACACATCAATATGCACAATTGATGTGAAAATAACCGCATTTTAAACCATGAAAATGGATGTGAAATAACATATGTGAGAGTATAAAATGCCCTAACTCTACCTTATTGTAAGTGGGATCTAATTTTAAGCCCATTCAACCAACTAATATCTACAATAACTACATAATTGTTGTCTATTAAAAAAAAAAAAAAACGCTACACAATTGCTTTTAGCATAAATTCATCTATACTCGAAGGCTAGGAGGTGTTCTTTGGTTGCATTAAGGATTGGAAGCTTTACCTTTGGTGCCATATTGGTACCATAAGACCTTTGGGGGTAGAACAGGACAAAATTGCCTTATGCCCTTTTCACCCAAATTATATAGCCTTATGCCTATATAATAGCAGTAGAGTTGAGGGTAGGACTAGACGAGCTTTACACTAGATTAGACTACCACTTGGGCCATTACACAACAACCATCATAATATTAACTCTAACACCCCACTCAAAAACAAGGTTGAAGCTTTGATGGTTCATAATTGAAAGCTCAAATAGTGTAAAACACTATAACTAATTTAGACCCTCAAATTTAAATTATGGCTCAATTACTTTTACTCTAACTTAACTAAGTGCGGAACAAGAGTAAATGAATCGTAATAAAGCCGGAACACTACTATAAAGCATAAGCATGTACAATAAACAATAAATGTAAAGTTTAAAGAGTAGAGAATAGAGATGCAAATACAAGATAACACCGAGATGTGTTATCAAATAGGAAACCGAAGTACTCGACAAAAATCTCTTCGTGGCCCTTCAAGCCAAAATCGATCCACTAATGAATAAAGTTGGAATACATGAATATCAAAAAAAACCCTCCAAAACTAATATACCCAATGTATTTGAACCCTCCAAGTTCCAATTCGGGCTTCACGGAGCCATGGCTTCACTAGTTATCCAAATTTCGCAATTAACTTCAAATTGCATCCGCTAATCAATGGCTTCTTTCAATGCTTCCCATATGCACCAAAACTTCTCTTAACACTCAGATTAGGTGGAGTATGTGTTTGGACTAAGAACCTCTCAAGGATGTGTTGACGTCGAGGTAGGAGTAGAGAAAATTTTTAGAGAAATGGTGTAGATAATTGTGAGTATACAATTTCTAACTCTCAAGTGTGTAGCTAGAGTTTTCTTTCTCAAAAGTTTCTTAGAAAAAATCCTTACAATTTCGTGGGTAATTAGGGCTTATATAGTCTTAGCAAAGGTATGAGATGAACATACTTTAAAAATCCCTAGGCAGTAAGTTTCGCAGGTTACTCACGACTTGGCTTGAGTCTTAACGTGACTCGCGAAATCTAGCTTGGCATTAGACTCTTCAGATTTCAGCATGTGCTTCTCACATGGGCTTTCGTGTGTTATCACTTGCAAGCCAGTTGCGAAATCTCCTTCTTCACAGATCTTCACCAAACTCTCATACACAACCTCTACATTAAATCTCACAAAAATACAGGGAAATGATTGAACAAATATACAATCAAATTTGACACAAAATTAAAACTAACATAAAAATATAGCTATAAATCGCAACTTTATAATAATATTGCTCACATGTGTTAAATTACATGACTTATTAAATCATTTAAATAAGTTAATTATATCATTGTTAAATAGTTCATATAACTAAAAATATATGTAAATTCCATCATTTGAGCTATCATGTAGTAGGTTGGATGAAATTTCTCCAAACTAGTTTGGAAGGAAAACTCTATTACGTAAAGAAAATATATTGACTAATACTTCTTTATTAGTATAGGATTAACACATAGGTTTACATAATTACATTTGATCTCCTATTCAAAATAATTTTGTGATTTTCCGAGAGTCTTGTAACTTAATTAACAACTCCCTATGGATAAAGTGCTTAGAGGTCTTCGGAGGAAAAGAGTTAATTTGAGTTGCGAAATTAGCAGCATATTATAACTATCTTAAAAAAAAAAAAATTGTGATATTTTATAATTAAGGGTTTAATTTGAGAACTTGAGATACAAAACTATTTAAAGAGGGCATTTTTATATTTATTTTTATATTATATATAAATTAAAACCCGTTTTTTTACTTGTTGAGACTTGAGGTACACAACTGCTAATTAAGTTTTTATATTAGATTTTGTTAATATTTACTTTTCAATAGATAGTATGTTTAATCAACTTAACGTTACTGTGACATAATTGATTTAAAAGAAAAAAAAAAGTTATTGGCTAAATTGATGCATAGTTAAGGAAAACTAAAATACAATTCTAATTTTGATTTTAATGTTGAAAGAGGAAGATTATTTGGTTAAAAACTGGTGAAAACCGGACAAGAACTAGAAAAAAACGAGAACCAATTCTTTTTCCGGTTTTTTTGACCATTTTGGTTTTTATTGATTGGATACACTTAAATTTTTTTTTTCAAATAATTTAAAAGAGTTGGTTTAGAATATTTAAGGTGTGTCTAGTTACGGTAAGAAATCTGTGGTTATGATAAAGAGTTATTATTAGAAATAAATACCATAAATTGAAACTCTAAAATAAAAAATAAAAAATAAAAAGTGTTTCTAGCAATGGAGCCAGCATTATGTATGCTTCATCTTCTACAACGGCAGTGATTTCCTTCAATTGCTTTAATGTTCTTTCTCAATCTTAATAGAATATTTTCTGGCTTTTCGATGACCTTCCCGGAATTTATTTATGTTTTCCATCTCCCTAACTAGCTTTTTTGGTCATTCTTGGTAGTTTTCCGACCAAACTTGGTATTTGTCAGACCATTCTCTGTTGGTTCGCAGTAAGTTTTGTGTTGTTTCCAGCATTATTTTCCAATTTTGATGTTTTCCAATGATAGATTCGAAGGTGTTTTCCAATGATAGATTCGAAGGTGTTTTCCAATGATACATTATTGTGTCTGTTTTTCTCTCTGACCCATTGTTGGTGTTTTACGGTCTCTGGCCGTCATTCTCACCAGGCCTTCCCGTTGATCAAGGCCTCTATGAGCTTAATTACATGGAGCCTTTCAATCCTAATGCACAAGATTCCGTCTTATTCATCACAGTTCACACCCAGTCTCACAATCTGATTTTCTCGAGTCCCACTAGATAGTTTCTTTCTTAAAATGCAAGTATTAGAGGTTGTACTTTTCACAACCTATTTTCCACGTTTTTTTGGAATTATTATTTTGATTGAATCAGTCATAGTTGATTTGTTGGCCTTATTAGTCATGGATTAGTTTGTTTACTTGGATTTTATTTTCTTGTGCTAATTCTTGTATATAAGAGAGAAGCTACACATGTAATTTACACACATAATAATACAATAAATCCATTTTCGTGCTCTCTATTTTCTAATACTGGTTCTTTATATCAAAAATTCATTTACAATTTAGGTTAATCTAAAAAGTTAATCAAGTATTTTTTAATATATAAACTTTACTATGGGTTTATTGTAACGAGAACTTAATAGGACTTTTATACCATAGATTTACGTAAAAATTTTTTTATACTTCTCTTATATTCTTCCATTCATTATTCAATCATCGCATATCATCACACTACTACACACTACTTAATTTTGTACACTAAAACCCAACAAGATTTATATTGTTATGGATTTGTCAACTTTGTACCTAATTAACAATGTTTTTACTTTTTATCATTTGTCCTTTTCCCCCCTTGCACCCATGACTGGGCCTCAAAAAAAATTCCTTTACCTCTTTTATTGTCGAACAGTGGAAGAGATTATAATTGGAATTTGCATGGAAGTGCCACAAATACTCAATGGACTGACTTTAGTCAGCTCTTTTATTTTGCAAATCTTATACCGCAAACTACATGGTTCTCGGGGTTCATTGTAACAAAAGGGACAAAAAAGAAGAAAGAAAAAGGCCGTAGCTTATTGAATGCAAATTATTACAACACTGCGAATTAGAGGCATCACAAACCCCAAACCATATATAATACATCAAACAAAGATGACTTATTTATAGCCATTATTTAAAAGTCAAAAGGGGTTTAAGGTGATGAGCAACCTTCGCGACCGTAGATGAAACAAGGTTTTGGTGGCTTTGGAATACATGAAGTATATGGCTTTCCACGACCACACTCATGGGTAGGACTTGCTAGGTGGAGACGGCTTCCTGTTGCCGGGTAGACATTCACGATAAGGCTTTCCACGACCACACGTAATTACTGGCTTATGAGGATCCTGAGAAGGTACTGTTACTGCAGATAGATCTGAGATATGATATGAAGTAATTATCAGAATATAACTTAAAATATGAAAAGGAAAACATGGCCTAGAACCATGCGATGCGATTTGGGAATAAGAGTTCCATATATTGTAAAACCGACAAAAGTAAAAAATTATAGTACGTAGCTAGTATTTGGTAATAATTTGTCAGAAACGCACCAAATAATTCTAACATAATTGACCAACTGCTATGTAAACTCTTACTCATGAACTGTTTTTAATAAACAATATCAAAAGTTCAGTTTAATAAGTATGCTACAAAATAGATTAAAACACAACTATCTACTAGAAACTATAGTGTTCTCACCAGCTAAATCTCTAGCTGCATTTGAAGAAGGAATGAAAAATGTGGAAAGCAAGAGAAAACAGACCACTAGAATGGCTTTCATTTCGAGATTTGATACTTGATATGCTAAGTTTCTCTATCCTAATCATATTTATAGACCATCCAAGTAGGAGCATGTCTAATGGAATTATAAATTGAGAAGAACAAGTCAAAGTGTGAAGTAGGGTATAGTTGAAAAGTATTATTAAAGGGAGTATACATAAAACTTGAAAAAAAAAAGTGGAAGAAGATTTTAGACAGCAAAGTTGACTAGATGTAGACTTAAAATTAATGAGGGATCATCCACTCTTCCCTCCTTTTTCTTTCGTCAAATAGACATATCTTTTCAAACCTGAATTTAACTGTGGAACTAGTATTTTTTTTTTTTTTTTTTAAATATTTGCAATGAAGTGAATATCGGTATCTTCATTCAAATTTAAGTGTTTCTTTTTCTTTTATTTTTTCTTTTTAAGAAATTCCCAAATATAAGTCGAAAACTGATTTTTTTTAATCTTTAATATTTTACATCTTTCTTTCTTTTCTTTTCTTTTTTTAAATATAAAAAAAATATAAAATTCTTATGAAAAAGTCCTCAATTTTTTAATATAAAATAAAACGACATTTTAGGTACAACATTTTTCTAGATAAAATTATTTTTAATGTACATACAGTCAATGCATATAAATTGTTGCAGTGATGGTCACACTTTTTTTTCCTTATATTTTATATCCATATTGATATTTTTCCAATCGACATTTAAAAATAAAAAATATTTACTGTGTTATAAATTATAGAACATGGGATCTCTCTCTCTCTCTCTCCTCCCTCCTGGCCTTCTTATTGAGACTAAACCAAGATTGGTCCATAATTTGGGGCTTTATAGCTTCTTTCTCTCAACACAGAAGATTAAGGTGGAGGGAAAAAATTGAATCACTATTTGAGAAGGGGAATAGAAAGAGTGTACCGAAGATCATTTTTTTCTTTTTGGTGAAACCAACCTAGAATTTTTACTTTCCCACAATTTTGAGGGACTTTTTCTACTTGGTTCCCTTAGGCAATTGTCTAAGTTGCTTACCCATAGGGTCAGACACCATTTCCTTTGTTGTAACACCTTAATTATTTTTTGAAATTAAAATTTAAATCAAATGAGTAAACCTTGAGTGAGTCTTTTTAAAGTCAATTGCGCTCACGCTTGTGCAAATGTAGGGATATAGTTAATGGATTGTCGTAATCTAATTTTTACCGTGTTCACCTTTGAGGGTTTTCACTTCGGTGACCCGTGAGATGTAATGTAAAGTGTGTGACATGTCCTACAATAGGGTGATGTGTATGTGTAAGTAAGTCTTTTATTTATCTTTCCATTTTTTAGGAGTTGTTACCAACTTCTAATTAACCTATTAGCTAAGGGCTCTTCTTAATAGGTCCTAAATTGAAAAGGTAGGCAAATGTGTTGAACTAGAAGATGGGGACTCAAACGCTCGGTTATTGGTGGAGAATATGTTATAAACCTCACAATGTTTATTCTAAAGGATAGTACATTGTCTAGAATTTAGTCTTAAAGATAATTGTTTAAATAATAACTAAAGAGTTTGGCATTTGGTTTGATTTTGTTTTTTTGTTTTGTTTTGTTTTTTTGTTTTTTTTTTTGCATGTGTGATCATGTATACGTTAAACAAGTGCATGTCATGTGAAAGCTTGAATAGCATCAAAGTCTACCCTAGAATGACATGTGAATGCATGAGCATACAAAAATCCATGGTAAGATGACATTCGAATGCGTGACATTTGAACATATCCTAGGATGACATATGAATGCATAAGTGTAGACACCGCATTTTGTGCCCCATACGACTTGGGCCCCTGTTTCCCAATGATGTCGAAATTCTAAAGTCCAATGTTGGTTTAGGGCCCAATCAGATTGAAATTGACTTGAGGAAATTTTTTTAGTAAAAATATGAGTTTTTTAATGAATAAAATAAGCTATTTTTGGAAAATAAAGACTAAAGAAACCCTAGGGCATGCATATGCATACACACGTATGCGCACACATGCTCAAGCTCTACGTACGCATGCTTTATGCATGCGTATGCATACATGGGCATGCGTACACATGTTAGGGTTGCAGAAACTATAAAAGGCAAGTTTTTATGTATAAAAGATGGATTTTGGAATGAATCTCATATCGTCTGAGAGCCATTCCAAGTTGGTTTGGTTTGGATAGGTGGGTCGAGTTTGATGGGTTGATGGACAGCTTTAATTAGGATGATTGTCGATTAAAAAAAAAAAAAAAAAAAGGCTTTCCTATACTCCTACCTTTTCTTTTCGCCGAGGATGGATTTGTCGTTTTCAATGGAGGGCCCTCAGCATTATGTTGCAATTAATATTCCAAACGTGATGCCAACTGGTTTTTTGGAAATTGGTACACTATTAATTTTTTGAATTGGAATCTGACTTTACTGCCCATATATATTGATAATTAATCGTCATAGCAACTTGGTTCTGAAAAAACAAACAATTGGTTAGTGTATTAATATTGTAGGACAATATATAAGGGGAGGTCTTGTAGGATACTTTTTTTTGTCAAGTTGGTTTGATAATTAATCGTCATGGTAACTTGGTTCCAGAAAAAAAAAAAAAAAAAACAATTGGTTAGTGCGTTGATATTGTGGGACAATATATATGGGGGGGTCTTGTAGGATACTTTTTTCATTAAGTTGGTTTGATAATCATCGTCATGGCAACTTGGTTCAGAAAAAACAAACAATTGGTTAGGGCATTAATATTGTAGGACAATATATATGGGGAGGTCTTGTAGGATACTTTTTTCGTCAAGTTGGTTTGATAATTAACCTTTATGGCAACTTGGTTCAGAAAAAACAAACAATTGGTTAGTGCATTAATATTGTGGGAAAACATATATGGGGAGGTCTTGTAGGATACTTTTTTTCGTCAAGTTGGTTTGGAAAAAATTATTTTTTTTAAGAGTAAACTACATATTTTTTGTTCCTATCTTATATATAATATTTCAATTTGATCCCTAACCTTTCAGTTGTGTTAATATAGTCCCTAACTTTTCAGTAGCGTGTTAATTTAGCCCCTGCCTTTATCTTTTGAATGAAAATTAATAACGTGTATAATGGCAAAATAAAAAATTAGCTTCCATTGATGTGGTAATAAATTAAAATTTTATTTTGGTCGTTTGCCATCTTAGCAATTTTTATTCTAGATATAACGGCATGAACTAAATTGACAGGACACTAAAATATTAGAAACCAAATTGACACAATTGAGTAAATTCGAAATGTGTGGTGTAAGCTCAGTAAATTAATAAGAGATTAATGAGATAACAATAAAAATAAGTTAATATGAACTTTTGAGTAATAGTAAAAAATTCAAAATAAAAAAAGGTAAAAAAAACTAAATGCAAAATTAAATTGGCACATGATAGGACATTATGTGGTATTTGACCGGCAGTTGAGCTGTCAACATAATGAGATTTATACATCTTTTTAATAGGTAAAATGTTAAAGATATTACAAATGTTACTGCATTTGATATATGAATTGTTTGTTTATAATTGGTGAGTTCGTTTGACCATTAGTCAACCCGATGAAACTTAGTCAAATATGGCATTGGTTATTTTGGCTCTTAATTTATGAAGTTGGAAAATCTGACATCCAATCATGACCAATTAAATCAATCACCATGATCCGCATGATCCCAAGGTAAAAAATGTAAGTCTTGAAATTTTTTTGGATTCAATTTTGGATTCCAACACCTATAAGAAAGACAAACAAAATATGATACCACGTCAATCTTTTAATTGTAAAGTTAAATTCAATTAACGAATCAAAGCAGAATTAATAATAAATTAAAAATTAAAAAAATTTACTTTGAGGGAATTCAAATCTTGACGTCTCCGAAGAACCAACTGACCCAAGAATCATAGGCACGAATCAGAACAAATTCATGAATCGCTGACTAGTCAGGATATATCAATTTGGTTAACAAAAAGCACATGCATCTTAGCGCCTGTCTAGACTCTAGAGAGAACATAACGTAGGGGGGAGGATAGAAATGAAAACAAACATAAATGTAGGCATCATAAGGACTAGTTGCATAAATAATTGAGATTGAATAGTATATACCAGGCGACCTATCGATAATCCAAATTAACCTGTCTACTTTGATCCACTGTCCTGGCCTGCCACGTGTTTTCAACCACAAAAATAGGAAAGCAACTCTTTGTAATTTTTCCTTGATAATTTCATAATGACCCACGAACTTTCTGTGATCATAAGCATCTCTTTCTTATCAAACTAATAGTTCTACAACTTGGAACCAAAAAAAAAAAAAAATTTCACAAAGACAATTGAGTAAGTTGTTAATGTCTCATATTCTTTTTCTATTGATCCAGCAAAGACAATTCTACCATCATCATTTTTTTTTTCTCTCTCTCTCTCTCTCTCTCTTTTTTTTTTTTTTTTTTTTTTTTTTTTTTTTTTTTATGTGTTTATTGTAAACATAGAGATATCTAACGTGAAAGATCTCAAGAGAGTTGCATTAATTCCTATAGAGGATGTATTATTGCATTTGATGCTACCTTAAGAATTGAAAATAAAATTGAGACGATTTTGTAACTTATTTTATTATTATAATGAAATAGTAAATTGTCCTTGTAATGCACAGATAATTTTGTGATATTTTATATAAAATGTTTTTGAAAAATATTGTACATATATTATATATATATAAAAAAAAAAACTAAACTAATTTAGAATAAAAAAAGTAAGTACATTTTTGAGATATTAAAAATTAGTTTAATAGTTTCACTGGTCACTGCACATTTGTAGACTTCTCAAGGTAAGATTATTATTATTATTATTTTTTTAATCATAAGACCAAAAATAAATGCAAAAGAATAACAGGACCATGAAAATTAACTAATTTGTGTTGTGTTCAGCAATTGTGTACCATAAAATAAAAGTATACCCAACTCTCTCACTGTTTTCTACTCTTCGATAGTGCAATGTTAAGACATATTGTGGACAAGTGTGTATGCATGTGTTTAATAGATAATTTAAAACCACGATAGACTATGGCTTTATATTGCGCACCAAATATTCTCTCTACTTATATATGCAAAACAAAAACTATCCAACCAAATTACCCAAACCTAAATCATATTTAAGCCTCTAATTAAAAAAAAAAAAAAATTACCCATAAGGGTTTCGACGGCTTGATGGTGGTGAGAGACTAGTATGACGGAGGTGGCGGCCTCTCAGATTCCTCTTTCTATCTCTTACAAAGACTTTGTTAGTCTCAAGTATTTTATTTTAGTAATGGTGAAAGAGTACATTTCATTTAACAATCCACAACATTTTGGTAATAGTGAAATGGTGCATTTCATTTAAAAATTCACAACATTTTCGTGTCTCTCTATTTCTCTCCAAGTCCTTATCTGGTTAGTTATCAATATTAGTCCTAATTATTTATTTTTTTGCTTTTGTTTTTAATACCCAAATAGTGAGTATGCTAAAAGATATGAAGAAAAGAGAAATGTGTGGTGTAATCTCAGTAAATTAATAAGAGATTAATGAGATAACAATAAAAATAAGTTAATATGAACTTTTGAGTAATAGTAAAAAAATCTTAATAAAAAGAGGTAAAAAAAAAAAAAAAAAAACTAAATGCAAAATTAATACGGCTCATGATAGGACATTATGCACTATTTGGCCGGCAGTTGAGCTGTCAACGTTAACATAATGAGATTTATACATCTTTTTAATAGGTAAAATGTTAAAGATACTAAAAATGTTACTGCATTTGATATATGAATGGTTTGTTTATAATTGGTGAGTTCGTTTGACCATTAGTCAACCCGATGGAACTTAGTCAAATATGGCATTGGTTATTTTGGCTCTTAATTTATGAAGTTGGATAATTTGACATCCAATCATGACCAATTAAATCAATCACCATGATCTGCATGATCCCAAGGTAAAAAATGTAATTCTTGAAATTTTTTGGATTCAATTTTGGATTTCAACACCTATAAGAAAGACAAACAAAATATGATACCACGTCAATCTTTTAATTGGAAAGTTAAATTCAATTAACAAATCAAAGTAGAATTATTAATAAATTAAAAATTAAAAAAATTTACTTTGAGGAGGGAATTAAAATCTTGACGTCTCCGAAGAACCAACTGACCTAAGAATCATAGGCACGAATCAGAACAAATTCATGAATCGCTGACTAGTCAGGATATATCAATTTGGTTAACAAAAAGCACATGCATCTTAGCGCCTGTCTAGACTCTAGAGAGAACATAACGTAGGGGGGAGGATAGAAATGAAAACAAACATAAATATAGGCATCATAAGGACTAGTTGCATAAATAATTGAGATTGAATAGTATATACCAGGCGACCTATCGATAATCCAAATCAACCTGTCTACTTTGATCCACTGTCCTGGCCTGCCGCGTGTTTTCAACCACAAAAATAGGAAAGCAACTCTTTGTAATTTTTCCTTGATAATTTCATAATGACCCACGAACTTTCTGTGATCATAAGCATCTCTTTCTTATCAAACTAATAGTTCTACAACTTGGAACAAAGAAAAATAAATTCCACAAAGACAATTGAGTAAGTTGTTAATATCTCATATTCTTTTTCTATCGATCTAGCAAAGACAATTCTACAATCATCTCTTTTTTTTTTTTTTTTCTTTTTCCTTTTTTTTTCTCTCGCTTTCTAAATTTTTTTATGTGTTTATTGTAACAATAGAGAATTGTAATATCTAACGTGAAAGATCTCAAGAGAGTTGTATTAATTCCTATAGAGGATGCATTATTGCATTTGATGCTACCTTAAGAATTGAAAATAAAATTGAGACGATTTTGTAACTTATTTTATTATTATAATGAAATAGTAAATTGTCCGTGTAATGCATAGATAATTTTGTGATATTTTATGTAAAATGTTTTTGAAAAATATTGTACATATATTATATAAAAAAAAAATTAAACTAATTTAGAATAAAAAAAGTAAGTACATTTTTGAGATATTAAAAATTAGTTTAATAGCTTCACTGGTCACTGCACATTTGTAAACTTCTCTAGGTAAGATTATGATTATTTATTTATTTTTAAATCATAAGACCAAAAATAAATGCAAAAGAATAACAGGACCATGAAAATCAACTAATTTGTGTTGTGTTCACAAATTGTATACCATAAAATAAAAGTATACCCAACTCTCTCACTGTTTTCTACTCTTCGATAGTGCGACGTTAAAACATATTGTGGACAAGTGTGTATGCATATGTCTAATAGATAATTTAAAACTACGATAGACTATGGCTTTACATTGCGCACCAAATATTCTCATTACTTATATACGCAAAACAAAAACTATCCAACCAAATTACCCAAACCTAAATCATATTTAAGCCTCTAATTTTTTTTAAAAAAAAAAATTACCCATAAGGGTTTTGGCGGCTTGATGGTGGTGGTAGACTAGTATGATGGAGGTGGCGGTCCCTCAGATTCCTCTTTCTCTCTCTTACAAATACTTTGTCAGTCTCAAGTATTTTATTTTAGTAATGGTGAAATAGTACATTTTATTTAACAATCCACAACATTTTGGTAATAGTGAAATGGTGCGTTTCATTTAAAAATTTACAACATCTTCATATCTCTCTATTTCTCTCCAATACCTTATTTGGTTAGTTATCAGTATTAGTCCTAATTTTTTTTTTAATACCCAAATAGTGAGTATGCTAAAAGATATGAAGAAAAGAGAAATATGTGGTGTAAGCTCAGTAAATTAATAAGAGATTAATAAGATAACAATAAAAATAATTTAATATGAACGTTTGAATAATAGTAAAAAAAATCTTAATAAATAGAGGTAAAAAAAATTAATAAAAAATAAATGCAAAATTAAAACGACTCATGATAGGACATTATGCACTATTTGACCGGCAGTTGAGCTGTCAACATAATGAGATTTATACATCTTTTTAATAGGTAAAATATTAAAGATACTAAAAATGTTACTGCATTTGATATATGAATTGTTTGTTTATAATTGGTGAGTTCGTTGACCATTAGTCAACCCGATGAAACTTAGTCAAATATGGCCTTGGTTATTTTGGCTCTTAATTTATGAAGTTGGATAATCTGACATCCAATCATGACCAATTAAATCAATCACCATGATTTGCATGATCCCAAGGTAAAAAATGTAATTCTTGAAATTTTTTGGATTCAATTTTGGATTTCAACACCTATAAGGAAGACAAACAAAATATGATACCACGTCAATCTTTTAATTGGAAAGTTAAATTCAATTAACGAATCAAAGCAAAATTATTAATAAATTAAAAATTAAAAAAATTTACTTTGAGGAGGGAATTCAAATCTTGACGTCTCCGAAGAACCAACTGACCCAATAATCATGGGCATGAATCAGAACAAATTCATGAATCGCTGTCTAGTCAGGATATATCAATTTGGTTAACAAAAAGCACATGCATCTTAGTGCATATCCAGGAAAATTACAAAGTGCGATAGTACAGTTTTCTCTCTCTCAAAAACGACATCAAAAAACCCTAATCTCCCAAACAACAGTTTTTATATCTTGCACATAGGATTCACAACAAGTTACAAAAACGGGCCAAAAATTTTTCTACTGCTTGGGCCGATCCGCTCCATGGACTAAGCCTTAGAAAATCTTCCATTAAAAATTGTAGCAACATTATTTCGGGTCGGGTCATAATTCGAATTAAACACAACTAGACTCCATAAAACCCAACACCAAGAACTCCCCTCCTGACCTAGGTGATGCTCCTACTGACCCTATTGGAGCCCTGACCTATATTAAGGCCTTTATGGTGGACAGGGAGCATCTCCCTACCACCAACAGAGTTAGGCCTTGAAGGGAAGGTCGTGAGGGGCAAAGTTGCTGAGTGCATGGGAAAGGCCCTCTTACTTCCCGAGGACATGAGCCATTGGGCAAAGTGGGATGATGAATCCCTTCTACTGAACATGAAGAGGGAGGTCATCATGGTAATATATCACCCTTTTGAATTTCTTCTTTCCCTCTTATTTTTATACTTACGTACTTTTTCATTTATTTTCTTGTAGGGGTATCAATGCTGCTTTTACTTGTTTAACTATTTATTATTTTCATACACATACATTAGCCTCAATACATTATAAATATAGAAATTTAATGTAGTGAGGACAGAGGCTCACTAAATGTAGAGATGAATCTATCCTCTTAAAAGTTTTTAGTTAATTTAGTGAAACTGATGCACGCTTGTTTGGTTGAGTTTAAATAAATTTTTGCTGAAATATTAAATTGGTGAGACTAATGTGAATACGAAGATAACAAAAGTGCAAAACAAAGCTCGCTTTAAAAATCAGAATGATTGCTTTATTGGTAGCTTTATTAGTGCTCAACACTTTTGGAAAGCAACCACAAATATTAGGTTCTTACGAGCCAAGGTTCGTATTGATCCTTGGATGCCAGTGTTCTCTGGCTTCATGTTGCATCAGGATGATGGTACAAGGACTTGGATACAATGCAGGTATGAGAGAGTACACAAGCTCTGTACAAGGTGCGGGTTGATTGGCCACACCAGAGGGCAATGTAATGAAAGCTTAGCGGAGGTTGAAATGCTTCTTATTAGACAGAGGAATAGGATACAGAGAGTTCATCTTGTTCATTATGGATTTGATTCCATCGAACCACCGTTCCATAATGAACTTAGGGCCTACTTTAATCGGAGGAGGAGGTGGACGACTAGAGCAAAGGTGGGAGATATGGGGCAGGAACATCAATTTCAGCAACAACAAGCTTATGATCAGCATGGTCCTGATAATGTTGATCCTCAACAGGGTATAGAGCAACCTCAGCAACATCCACACCAGGCAGCTCCTAATCAACCAGCCCAACCTCACCAACAAACACAATCCTCTGTTCAACCCCAACAACCTCCCAATCCTCATCCTGTGGACCCAAACACTCAAGGCTTATCCCACGTTGAGGGGGAACATGCAGCTCTATACTCGGCTATTTATTCCCTATCTCTTGGCCACAATGCTATTCCACCAACATCTACTATTTCTCCTATCTCTTCCAATCCTGACACACCTAGCCCTGACTCTAGCCCAAACACTGTGCTTCATCACTTGAATGCAACACCGGCCTAAACATCACCTTTGCCTTACCAACCTGATTCCAATCAAGGCAACATAACAAACTCTGATATGGGTAAAGGAAAGGAACCTTTTTTGACCAATGGTCTCCTACACGAGAGCCCCAATTCCAGTGATACCACAAAGAGTGAATCACTAACTGCTACTATGTTTAACCTGGAAAGTTTGAATGAAGGTTGCCCTGACTAGGCACGTGGGCATGCAGTTTTAACGGATAGCCAATCTCATCACTCCTCTGATTCTTACATTAACTTCTTGGTCCGAAACACTGACAGAGCTGGATTTAATTTTGAAGATGGTAGCCCAAGTGAAGGACCACAGATTAGAAGGGCTCAATCAGAGGATAATACTGTACATGAGGCCCATTACAATTATGGGTCACGACTAGTGAGAGCCCAAAGTCAAGATACAGGATTGGAAAATACAGGTCAACATGGACCTCAAAGGCAAAACCCAATTTCAACATCTCCTGTGACCTATAATTTTGATCCAGGACTGACCTCTAACCTTCTGGGCGATGAAAGTACAGGTAATAGCAGAGGATTATCAAGGAAACGGCTTGGCATGGAGATAGGAAGTGTGGGGAGGAACATTCGTCAAAAATTACCCTGCTGTTTCCTCGACAATGAAGGTAACCCTACTCTCCTTAAGGGTTATACATGTTGTTTTGTTTCACACTATGCTTATCCTGTTAATGACCATATTCCTTTTTTTAATCCAAATGGGTGTTGGGAAGCTGGCCCTTCACAGCTTCCCCAACAGCTATGAGGATTCTAAGTTGGAATTGTAGAGGTTTGGGCAAACCCTCTGCAATTCTGCAAGTTCAAAAAATTGCCCATGATTTTAATCCTGATGTCTTGTTCTTAATGGAAACTCGTCTAGCTAGTAATAAGGGTAAGGATATTTGGAATAGATGTGGTTTTTTTTTTTTTTTTTTTTTTTTTTTTTTTTTTTTTTTTTATGGCTGTGAGGTTCCTAGATTGGGTTTGGGTGAAGGTCTTATTCTTGCTTGGATGCAAAGGAGTTTTCTCAGGGTGGTTTATGAATCCCCTCACTTTATTCATATTGACGTTATAGATAACAAGGGCAAACCTTTATCTATTACTTTTGTTTATGGCCATCCTGAACTAGCCAAGAGGAATGAGGTTTGGCAACAATTAAAAACTCTAAAAAATATAGCTCAACCTAGTTGGCTTTGTATTGGAGACTTCAGCCAAGTGCTTTCAAGAGAGGAAAAGTTCTCTTTTAACCAAAACCCCATTGCTGGTGCTGAGTTATTTCAGCAAGGGTTGAGTGATCTTCAACTTTGTGACTTGATGGCCTCTGGGCAACAATTCACCTGGATGAATAAAAGGGAGGAGGAATATTTAGTTATGGAGAGATTAGATAGAGCTTTTGCCAGTACTGAGTAGATCAATCAATATCATTTATATTATCTAAGGAATCTTCCCATTATCAGGTCTGATCATGGACCTATAATCCTGGATTTTGAACATCAAACACCCTTTAGAAATCGACCTTTTAGATTTGAGCAAATGTGGATCACCCACCCCAGTTGTAGATATATGGTCAGTAAGGCCTGGGATTGGCAATCTAGTGGGTCTCGAGCTGCAAAATTGCGGAATAAAATTAACAACATCAAAACTGTAGTAAAAAAATGGAATAGAGAAGTGTTTGGTAGAGTGGAGATTGATATTAAATCAAAAATGGATCAACTTCAGCAATAACGTCTTAAAATGTATACTTATTATATATTTATATGGGCGTTATCTCCTTATTATTATGCTTAATTTGTATAATTAAGCCATGATTTGCATTAGTCCCTATTATTTATCTTTACATAATTTCTTGAATAAGATGCTATTCATTGTGTATAATTTTCTACTTTCAGGAAATCATGTGAGAAAGATGAGTTTGCAGGAATTTGTGAGAGAATGGAGGCCAAACTAGAATTAAAGTGGAGCTAAATGACCATGCTTAAATGTCTAAGGAGGTGCAGCTAGAGTGCTTGGATCATCTACCATGATTGGAAGCTTCAAATAAGGAAAGAAATCAAAGAGGCAGAATCTGAAAAGGAAAAATCTGATTTGAGCACTGATCAGTATTTTGGGCGTATCTCTCTCCTCAAAAATCTAATTGACACAAGGCTAGATGGGTTGGAACCGTGACTTAAATATTTACAACTTTCCAGTTTTGAGTTTTTCTAAATTCTTAATTTTTGAAGGCCGAAATTAACTCACAAATTACCGCTGTAAACCTGGACAGAAATTAAAATAGTAAATGTTTTATTTTCTTTGGACATTTAGACATTAGGGTTTAGAAGAGAGGCTGGGCAGGACGAATTTTGGAGAGAAAACCTTGTATTTTCCTTTCTCTAATGGCAGCCTAAACTCTTTGCTAGGGCTAGGGGTTATGTTTCTTCTATACGGTATGAATATTCAATGTGATTCTTTCTAGGATTTTATCTACAACATAGTTGATTGTTCAATTAGATTTCTTTTGATGTATTAGTTCTTCCATGCTTTCAATAAGTTCAATCATGTTTTTCTTATTGTTTAGATGAATTTCTAATAGTTTCAAATAGAAATCAGGATTTAAAGTGAATGAGTTTTTCTGAAAACTTTTCTAACCGCATTATCAATCGAGGTTATCATGCGTTCTTGAATTGTCTCAGTTCAACCAAATCATAAGTTTTTAATTGTATAAGAACAATCAATTATGAAATAGATATTTTCTTAGATCACAAAGAATTTCATATCGATATAGGGAAACACCCCGATGCCCTAGTATTTATATTATTGATTTAAATAAGTTATTATTATTATTCTTGTTAACAATCACCAAGCAAAATTATTTTTCTTATTCACCCAAATTGTTATTTAATTATATTGTCTTTGAATTTACCTTGCTCCTTGTGGCTCGATCTCAGTACTCTGAGAATTATATTGCTACAATCTCCTGCACTTGGGAGTGAGCAAGCAATTTTGGCGCCGTTGTCGGGGAGCTGCTGTGGATTTAGAGGCAATTTTTTTTTTTGGGAGCAAAGCATAGCTAGTGGAAATTCTTCTATTGGTAACTTCGTTCCATTTTTTTCCCTTATTTTGTTTTTATATTTCTGTTTGTTTTTATTTTATTGTGCATTCATTGTTGCATGAGCATTTGGGTTAGAAACAAGAGAGGCAGATTAGAAAATTTTGAAACTTACTTTGGTAATCTTTTTGACACACCTTTGCCTTCACCTTCTTCATCAATCATGGGTGATGAAACACGTAATAATCATGAGGAGAATAGAAGCACTATGTATGAATTGTTGCATACCACATAAAATTATGTTCCTTCATGCATCATGTTTCCACCTAATGCACCACATGTAGAATTGAAGCAAGGTTTATTAGCAATACTTCCTGACTTTAGGGGACAAGAAAATGAAAATCCTTATGTCCATGTTAGAGCTTTTGAAGAGGTAATTAGTAGTTTCTATGCACAAAATGTTATTGAGACTGCTAAGTTACATTTCTTTCCCTTTTTCTCTTAAGGATAAGGCAAGAAGTTGGCTTTACACCTTGAAACCTAGGTCTATAGGTAGTTGGGGGGAGATGGCCAAAGAGTTTTTTAAGAAACATTTTCCTCCCCACAAAGTCCAGCAAGTAAAAAGAAGGATAGCTAGTTTTGTCCAAGGAGAAAATGAGACCTTATACCAAGCTTGGGAAAGGTACAAAGATCTTTTCAATTTCTGCCCAACTCATGGGTATGAAGATTGGAGGTTGGTTAGCTATTTTTATGAAAGACTTACACCTAGGGACCGACAGTTTGTTCAACTCTCATGCGGAGGGGACTTTTTACAAAAAGAACCCGAAGATGCAATGGATTATCTTGATGAGATAGCTGAAAACTCTAACACATGGACTGGACCTAGCCCTATGGACTCCACTAATAGGACTAGAACTAACGCTACCACTTCTAGTGGAAGTGTTTTCAAGTTGAGGGAAGATGATAACATGAGTGCAAAAATCAGCATGTTAACTAAAGAAATTGAGGCACTCAAAATGAAAGGAAGTAACAGTGTTAATGCTACCTTTAGAGAGGAACCAATGGAGGTGTGTAAAATCTGTCATGAGATAAACCATGCTACAAATGAATGTGCATCACTTTCATCATTCTTGAATGTGCCAGAAGAACAAGTACATGCATTTAATTCATACTGGCCAAATAATTCTTCATATTCTAACAATTATAACCCAAATATGCGAAACCATCCGTATTTGAGTTATAAGAGTGACAATGTGTTGAATCCTCCTGCTCCAAGGAATTTTAATTCACCACATGCATCATCATCATCTAGAACTTCCTTGGAGGATGCACTTAGTACTTTCATTCAAAGGCAAAGTGAGCAAAATCAAAAGTTCGAATCCATGCTCACTAGGCTAGATGAAGAGGTAAGAGAGACAAAGAGTCATATAAGGCTTACAAATTCATTGAGTGGGATAGAGAGAGGGAAGCTTCCTTCCCAAACTCAACCTAATCCCATCAATCAAAATCTAAAAATTGGCTCTAAAGATACACATGAGGAAGTAAAAGTTGTGACCATTTTGAGAAGTGGTAAAGAGATTGATAAAAGTTCTCCTTTAGTAACTAAGAAATCTAAGGAGACCCCAGTTGAAAAAGAGAAGGATGAAACTGAGTCACTTGGATTTGGTGAAATTGAAAAATGCCCAATCCCTCCACCATTTCCACAAGCCTTAAAATTACCTAGGAAATTGGACACCACATCTGAGATATTAGAGCATTTGCATTAAGTCAAGATAAATTTGCCATTATTGCATGTTATCAAGCAAGTGCCTGCATATGCCAAGGTAATTAAGGACCTATGCACCATCAAGAGAAAGCATCATGTGAAGAAGACCGCATTCCTAACAGAACAGGTAAGTGCAGTTATCCAACATAAAACCCCACCAAAGTATAAGGATCTAGGTTGTCCAACAATCTCTCGTACTATTGGAGATTACATCATGGAGCATGCATTGCTAGATCTTGGGGCAGATGTTAATTTGATCCCTTTCAGTGTATATCAAAAACTTGGACTTGGTGAGTTAAAACCTACTTCAATAACTTTACAGTTGGCTGACCGCTTTGTAAGGGAGTCGAGAGGGATTGTTGAGGATGTGTTGGTAAAAATTGAACAATTTTATTATCCTGTTGATTTTATTGTTCTAGATTACCAACCTATTTTACATCCTAATGTTCATACCCCTATTATTTTGGGTAGACCTTTTCTTGCCACAGCTAATGCTTTAATTAATTGTAGGAATGGGAGAATGCAACTCACTTTTGGTTCCATGACTTTGGAGCTAAACATATTTCATGTGGCTAAACAACCACATAAGGATGATGACTGTGCTTATGTGAACCTCATTGGGGCGGTGGTTTAAGAAGAGTTTAATAAGAATTGTTTTTTTGATCCTCTTGAAACTCTTCTTAATAATTCTGTTGGTTCTTATGATTTAGAATGTGATATTCATGTATCTGAAAATTTTTCTTTGTTGGATTCCTCACAGGTTTTGGAAGAACAACAGATGATGGCAATTAATAAAGGGTGGAAGCCTTGCTTTGAGGAGCTACTAGAAAATGAAAAAAAGCTCGTGCATTCAAGTGAAGAGGCACCACAGCTGGAGCTTAAGCCGCTGCCCGGTGGTCTTAAATATGCATATTTAGGCCCAGGTAAGTTAAAACCTAGATGGGATGGCCCTTTCATTGTAAGGGAAGTGTTTAACCATGGAGTTGTAGTAGTTGAGGACCCTAGAGATGGTAGGATTTTGAAAATAAATGGACAAAGGTTAAAACCATTCTTAGGGGGAGTTATGCCAGAGGAGGAGACTATGTCACTGGAGATCCCTGCCTATTGGGATGCTATGTGAAGTCTGAAAGAGCCTTATGAAGTTGTACCATATTTGTTTTAATTTTCTTTTCTTTCTGTTTTTTCTTTTCTTTCCTTTTTGCCTTTTGTTTTTGTTTTTGTTTATTTTTTTTCGTTTTGTTATTATTTTTCTTTTGTGAGCTAACATTTGCAGGTGTGAAAGAAATTTCAAAAAAAAAAAAAAAAAAATTTAAATGCTTAAGGTAACTTCTTCCCTTTATACTTGAATTTATTTTGGCTTTGATACATTGAGGACAATGCAATATTTTAGTTGGGGGGAGAGGTCTACACATTTTGCTGCACCTTGCATGATTTTTTTCTTTCTTTTTTGTTGCAACTTTCAATTCTTAAAAAAAAAAAAAAAAAAAAACCTTAAATTTGAATGCAGAAGAGTTATAATTTTTATTTTTATATCATGTGATGGAATGAATAATGCTGAGTTGGTTATACTATTTGTTATATTAAGACTCTTTCATGAAGAGCACAATTGGAAACTTTTGAGCACAATAGCCAGGTTAGCGGACGGTTGGATGTTGGATATGTATGGATCATGAACAAGGTAGATATAAGCTGAAACTCAACCCATATGGAGAGTTCTTGAGCCTTACTTTTCTTTGTGAGAGTATATCTTTGTTTGAACTCTTAAATTTCTCTCATATGCTTCAGTTTTTTAAAAGATCTCTATGTTTTTTGGTTGACTACTGGAAACATTATGGGGAGATATACCATGATCCTACTTATTTTTGTCCTTAGGCATGCTGGTTTATGCGGAATTTTAGGAGTTGAGAGCCTAAGACCACCAATTTTTTGTCACCAGCTAAACAAATATTCAACCTACCTTTACATTAACCATTGTCACCATCATTTGAGCCATGAGAATTACTTCTACAATACCACAAAACATTTTTATTTATGGGTATTCTCATGGGAGTTCAAGTTTTGAGCAATTGATGTGCTTAGATACCACAATTGTCTCTCTTTTCTTCCAAAAAAAAAAAAAAAAAAAAAAATCAAAAAGAAGAAGAAAAAAAAAAAGAAAAAAAAAGAAAAGAAAGAAAGAGGAGACATACATAATCAATCAATAAATCATTGGTGTCTTACACATCTTTCATGTATTTCAAAAGGGTTATATGGTTGAGTAAAGATTATTTTGATTCAAGTTGGTTGCTACTGCTATGAGTTGGGTTTGGCTTGAATTTTCTGCATTTGATTCATATACCTCATATTTCAAAGAGAGCAGTTTGCCTTTACCTAGCCGTAAGATTATACTACCACTGAGCTTAAAGTCCTATTTGATCCTAAAGGTGCATGGCTGGTATGTGTTTGGGATAAAAACTAGGGATGAGAATGGTATTAACCTTATGTTTCCAGGAATTCAACATCCTTTCCAAGAGATCTTTTTCCATTGTTTTAGCGGCTGTTTTTGTATACACATGTGATATTCTTAAAACTTCTTCTTTCCTTTTTGTTCACATGTGATTTGAAGAGAGAAACCATTACTTTTATTTGTGTTCTTTCAGAGTATTGATGACTTAAGAGAGGTTTTGGAGTAGAGGCTCTAATCTAGATTATTCTTGGTCTATGCATGTTTGGAAAAGCCAGTTTGATTGGATGGGCTATGCACACACACACTCCAAAAGTGAAGCTAGTGAAAGTTCTTTAATATGATGAATAGTATCCCAACTCAAAATTGAAAGTTCATTTGTATGATATAATGATAAAGTAGACTAACATTTGCTGCAGGAATTTTCAGGAAACCTTTGACTTTTGTGAGTAGAGTCACTGCAAACCCTCACGAGAGTAAACTCGTCCACTAGGGTGACCTAGGGGTTCAAAGACTTGCTGCACATGGGAAGTGCAGTCGTGTAGCCTACGAAAGTGGCTTGTATTTTAGTTTTAATTTTTCACTTTTAGTAGACATGGGTGCTTTGTGGATTGCTAGGGACTAGCAATATTTAAGTTGGGAGGTGTGATAACGCCTTAAAATGTATACTTGTTATATATTTATATGGGCGTTATCTCCTTATTATTATGCTTAATTTGTATAATTAAGCCATGATTTGCATTAGTCCCTATTATTTATCTTTACATAATTTCTTGAATAAGATGTTATTCATTGTATGTAATTTTCTACTTTCAGGAAATCATGTGAGAAAGATGAGTTTACAGGAAGTTGTGAGAGAATGGAGGCCAAACTAGAATTAAAGTGGAGCTAAATGACCATGCTTAAATGTTTAAGGAGGTGCAGCTGGAGTACTTGGATCGTCTACCATGATTGGAAGCTCCAAATAAGGAAAGAAATCAAAGAGGCAGAATCTGAAAAGGAAAAATCTGATTTAAGCATTGATCAGTATCTTGGGCATATCTCTCTCCTTAAAAATCCAATTGACACAAGGCCAGATGGGTTGGAACTGTGACTTAAATATCTACAACTTTCCAGTTTTGAGTTTTTCGAAATTATTAATTTTTGAAGGCCGAAATTAACTCACAAGTTACCCGCTGTAAACCTGGACGGAAATTAAAATAGTAAATGTTTTATTTTCTTTGGACATTTAGACATTAGGGTTTAGAAGAGAGGCTGGGCAGAACAAATTTTGGAGAGAAAACCTTTTATTTTCCTTTCTCTAATGGCAGCCTAAACTCTTTGCTAGGGCTAGGGGTTATGTTTCTTCTATACTGTATGAATATTCAATGTGATTCTTTCTAGGATTTTATCTACAACATAGTTGATTGTTCAATTAGATTTCTTTTGATGTATTAGTTCTTCCATGCTTTCAATAATTTCAATCATGTTTTTCTTATTGTTTAGATGAATTTCTAATAGTTTCAAATAGAAATTAGGATTTAAAGTGAATAGGTTTTTCTGAAAACTTTTCTAACCGCATTATCAATCGAGGTTATCATGCGTTCTTGAATTGTCTCAGTTCAACCAAATCATAAGTTTTTAATTGTATAAGAACAATCAATTATGAAATAGATATTTTCTTAGATCACAAAGAATTTCATATCGATATAGGGAAACACCCTGATGCCCTAGTATTTACATTATTGATTTAAATAAGTTATTATTATTATTCTTGTTAACAATCACCAAGCAAAATTATTTTTCTTATTCACCCAAATTGTTATTTAATTATATTGTCTTTGAATTTACCCTGCTCCTTGTGATTCGACCTCGGTACTCCGAGAAATATATTGCTACGATCTTCTGCACTTGGGAGTGAGCAAGCAAAGACTCAATTACTTCTCTTGAGGACATTAAAAAGGTGAGGCAGCTGAGGGAAGAGATAGAGGAATTACTTGATAAGGAGGAACTTAAGTGGGCTCAAAAAGCTAGGACTAATTGGACCCTCTATGGTGATAGAAACACAGTATTTTCAAACTATAGTAAAACAAAGAAGAGCAAAAAACAGAATTCTTCAATTAAAAGATGGGGATGGCAATTTTACTGACAATCTTAATGAGATTGAAAACATTCTTCTCTCTCATTTTAAGTCAAATTATGAAGATTGTAGTTCTAGAAGTGTGGATAACATCCTAGCGGAGCTCCAACCTCTCAACATCCCTACTTTAACAGATGAGCATCACTTTTCACTTAACAAACCAATATCAGACTTTGAAATTGAATGTGCTATGTTTCAATTAGGAGCTCATAAAGCACCAAGTCCCGATGGCATCCCTGCTTTCTTTTTCCATACCTTTTGGGACATTGTGAAGGAGGATGTTACAAGAGTTGTCTAAGCTTTCTTTCACTCAGGTTCCTTATTCAAGCCTCTAAACCACTCTTACATTGTTCTTATCCCCAAAAAACCCTTCCCTGATGAAGTTTCTCACTTTAGGCCTATTAGCCTATGTAATGTGATCTATAAAGTGATATCCAAAGTGATGGTTAATAGGCTGAAATCTGTAATGGATAGTTTGATAACTCCATACCTGAATGCTTTTATACAAGGGAGAAACATTTCAAATAATATTCTTTTGGCTCATGAGATCATAGACACCCTAAAGAAAAAGAAAGAAAAGAAATCCTCTTTTGGTGCTCTAAAAATAGACATGTCAAAAGCTTATGACAGAGTCAACTGGAATTTCTTGAAAGCTGTTCTAATAGCCATGAAGTTTGATCCTAAATGGATTAGATGGATTATGGAATGTGTGTCTTCTGTGTCATTCACTCTTCTAGTCAATGGGAGTTTAACTTCAACATTTCATCCTACACAGGGCCTTAGGCAAGGAGATCCTTTATCTTCTTATCTCTTTCTTTTGTGTGCTAACATTCTCTCTATTTCTTTGTTACAGGCTGAATACTCTAATAAGATCAAAGGAGTGAAAGTTGGCAGGAGTGGTTTTTCTTTCACTCATCTCTTTTTTGCAGATGACTCTCTTCTTTTCTTCAAGAATGACGGGAACTCTCTTGGTAATATCCAATCCATCCTAAATTGGTACTGCTCTATCTCGTGCCAAAAAATAAATTTATCCAAATCTGACCTTTTTTGCTCCCCAAACATGGTCAAGGAATGTCAAGTATCCATAGCTAGAAGTTTGAATGTGAACCTTGTCCAACACCCCAGCAAATACCTTGGTATCGATTTTAAGTTGAGAGGGAATCGTATTGCTAATTTTCATTTTTTGATTGACAAGCTTCATTCTAAGCTGCAAGGCTGGAAATCTAGGCTTCTTTCACAGGCTGGCAGAACCACCCTCATCTCTTCTGTACTCCAATCTCTTCCTTTGTACACATTCTCTTGTTTTAAGGTTCTTGAATCTATTTGCAACAAGATGGATTCTATTGTGAGGTCTTTTTGGTGGGGTCATGAAACTGGAGAGAAAAACCTTCATTTGCTTAATTGGAATAAAATATGCAAGCCTAAAAGAAGGGGGGGGGGGTCTTGGCATTAAGAAGTTTAGCCCTATGAATCAAGCTTTGTTGGCAAAACAGTATTGGAGGCTTATTAACTGTCCCCAATCCCTCTTAGCTAGAACTTTTAAGGCTAAGTACCATCCTAATGAATCATTGCAAGGCCACACACCTAAAGCACACCATTCTTGGATTTGGAAAAACATTGTTCAGCAAGTTGATCCTATCCTTTGAGAAGGCAGGTGGTTGGTTGGAGATGGTTTTGATATACACCTTACTCATTCTGATTGGTCGCCAAACTTAAGAGATAGTTCTTCGTTTCCCTTTTTGCAAACCGGCACAGTAGAAGATCTTATTGATCATAATTCTAGAAGTTGGAAAGTGGATTTAATTAGGAGCTTATACCATCACCCTAAAGCGGTCAACATTTTGCAAATGCCCATTTCCAAAATCAATGATTCTAAGGATAGGCTTATGTGGAAATACTCAAGGGATGGGAATTATAGTACCAAGAGAGCTTATGAGTTGTTAACTGAAGACTCTTTAGAGTCACAACAATTCCAGCAGGAAAGGAAGATATAGACTGCAATTTGGAAAGCACATGTTCCCTTAAGAATTATCAATTTTGTGTGGAAACTTCTCCATGACAGCCTACCTACTTTGACCACTCTACACAACAGAGGCATCAGTAATGATGTCACTTGTCCCTTATGTAATGCTGAAGAAGAGACTCCTACACATCTGTTTCTCTTTTGTAGCTTTTTTAGAGCTTGTTGGTTTGGTTCAGATCTTGGTCTGCATACTTCTGACATCACCAATGTATCTGTTCAGTCTTGGTTAAAAGACTATATCAGCTCTTACTTGAATAATGAAGATCAAAGCTCGGTCATCCTTCAATCAATGTTTACAGTTTTGTGATTAATTTGGAATCACAGAAACAAAGTGCTTCACCAAGGCTTGACCTCGAATCCCCTAGAAGTTATTCTAACAGCCAAAACTTTATCTTGCAGGTACAGGGAGGCTTATGCAGGCCCATACCATCCTACCAGAGAGCTTAGAACAGCCAAGTCAAGACATCTCATAGCTACAGGGCAATATCAGCTCATCATCAAAGTAGCTGAAGCAAGAAGATCAAAGCCACAAAGGAGAGCATACGCTATTGTAGCTGTAAATATACAAGGAGCGGAAGTGTTTTCAGGGGTTAATTGCAGTCTTGCCAACACAGCAATAGGAGCTCTACTTGAAGCAATGGTGGAAGCTGGTATCATAGCTAAAAACTATGGATTTCAACGTGTTTTGTTCTTAACTGACAGGGTCAATCTTCATCAAGCTTTCAAATTGAGGAAAAGCACAGATTGGTTGGATAGTAATAGGATAGCTGATCTGAACTTTCTCTCTCAAAATGGTTTATATTGTAATACTTTGGTTGTCCCTCATGTAGTTGTTAAGGCTGTGTGGTGTTTTGCTAAACAGGTTGTGAACACACCCTTGTATTACAGATGGTATAATCCTGCTCTATGTAACTTTGTATGAACTCTTCCTTTGTTTGGTATCAAAAAAATAAAAAATAAAAAATAAAAAAAAATAAAAACCACAAATAATTCTATCTTTATGTAATCACCTTAACATGGTGGTAGATTATTTTAACATCATTTGGGCCCAACTCCCTCTGGCCTGGTCCACCAGGTGGGTCTCCTCTTCATATTGGAGAACGATTATTGGAAGGGGGGTTAGGTGAGGTATGGCTAGAAGTGTTAGCACACGAGTGTTAATGAATTTTATTGTGGATAGGGATGTTTGATTAAAAGACAAAATATGAGGGACAAGACCAAATCTTTTTACCAAAAAAGCAAAAGCCCAAGGGCCATTCAGGTCATATTCGGTTGCCAAGAAAATACAGATCAAAATGATAAGATTTTAGGTTGTTTTATTGAATATCTTAGAGACTAAACAAGAACTGAATACACTCCAATATGAAAATTAAGTAGACATTAGCACAATGCTGGTAAATCCATTACGAATAAGAAAACTAAACCCCCAGATACTTTTGCTTGATTGGGACACACAATTGATAAGATCCACTAGCATCTAATTATAACTTAAGTGCGTAATAGTAATATAAAAATAAACTAATAATGCTACCAAATGAACTAATTTTTCAAGTGCTGAGTCTTGCTAAAAACTAAAAATGAAAACAAAATATACCTTTTTTTTTTTTTTTTTTTTTTAATCTAAACCAAACAACCCCTAAGATTTGCACGATCTAAATCAATTTTACTTCACGTGGTTTCAAAAGTAAGGTTCAAAAAGTGAACAGAAATGACATAAAGCTTGACTGCTTTATTAAAGCTCGCAAATAATAGGAAGAAATGATACAAAGTTAGAAAAGATACAAAACGAAACACGCCAAGATTGACTGCTTAATTGATTTTGCTTTATTCATTGGGTGGGGCTCTGCTCATGACTTTTGCTTCCATATCATATGGAATCCAACGCTCTGCTCATGACTTTTGAAATCCAGCCGAAGGAACTCAAATTTAATGTCGGTAGGAATTTTCAGATGATTACAATATGCTTTTGTGGAAAGTGGCATCTAAAACAAAGATTCAAATGCTCCGATTTAATGGGTCCTCTTATGTGGAACTGATGAGGCTGGTCTTGCTAAAAACTAAAAATGAAAACAAAATATACCCTTTTTTAAAAAAAAATCTAAACCAAACAACCCCTAAGTTTTGCACGATCTAAATCAATTTTACTTCACGTGGTTTCAAAAGTTAGGTTCAAAAAGTGGGGTTTTTAAAAAAAATAACTATAAAACACAAATAATATTATTAGTTAGACAACGTTTGAAACTAATTTGGTTTCTAACCATTCGAGTCAAGAGGACTCGATTTTCATCTCCATGTAGGCCTGGAAATTGAGTTCATTGGACTCGATTTCCTTGGTGATTTCATGTCCGTGTGCTGAATGAAGAAAATCGAGTATGGGCTCGATTTCTATGAACGGAAATCGAGTCTAATGGACTCGATTTCTATGTACAGAAACCGAGTCCATTAGACTCGATTTCCATGTACAGAAACCGAGTCTAACGGACTCGATTTCCAAGCCTACGTGAAGATGAAAATCGAGTCCTCTGAACTCGAATTGTTAGAAACCAAATTAGTTTCAAACGTTGTCTAAC
This sequence comes from Quercus lobata, assembly GCF_001633185.2. Classification (NCBI taxonomy): domain Eukaryota; kingdom Viridiplantae; phylum Streptophyta; class Magnoliopsida; order Fagales; family Fagaceae; genus Quercus; species Quercus lobata. Next base: position 10,349,834 of record NC_044914.1, read on the forward strand.
TAATAATATTGTTTGTGTTTTATAGTTATTTTTTTAAAAATCCCCAAAAAGTGAATAGAAATGACATAAAGCTTGACTGCTTTATGAAGCATGCTGATGATGATGACGGAGTGGAGCTGGGTTCAGCAACTCAAAAACTGAAAGATTCCAGAAAGATCACCAGAAAGTATGTCATTTTCAAGTATCTACTTATTTTCTCATGTGGGTTTTCCTTTTCCTAGAAACTGTCTTTTTTTTTTTGGCACACATTTGTTTCTTGTGTGTGACCATGTCTCTGTTTGGCTGCAAGGAAACTTGAGGAAAATTAATGTAGAAAGGGTAAAAAACTTTTGAATTCTATATAATTTGATGTTTTAGTTCTGGGGAATTGTAATGCTTGACTAATATGAGCTGAAATAGTGGAGCCAGACTTAGTTCTTGAGTTCTCAACTTTCTGGGTTCCCTTTGAAACATATAAATTTTGTTTTTCTTATCCCATATTTTTAATAGAATCCGAAAGAGTGACAAAATGCTGGGGTTTTTTCTTATGGTTTTGTTGTCAGAACACATAAACACGGCTCAAGCAAGCCAGTTGTGTTTGCCTTTGCTGGCAATTTCTTTCCTTCACATAAAATGCAATTTTTTCCGCAAGAAAATAGGAGCTTATTATGGGTTACATTATTTTGTGTATATGTTTTCTGAAAGTACCAGTTGGAGCTAAGCCAGAAAGCTTTGGAGAGAATATAATTGTATATTCGGGAAAAGGTTGTGGGACGACCCACATTGCTGTACTGCTTATACACAAGTTGGGTCATTTGAAACATGTTACTGCTTATACACAAGCTGCTTATTTAAGAGTGAGTCAATTTTTCATTTGGAACATTGCACAATAACGAAGTGGTGTGCTTCTTGGCTTGGCTGAGGTGGTAGGTTTGTAGAATGTGAAAAGAGGGTTGGGCTGTTGGTTTTTAGTGCCTATGTATGCAATTTCTCACCAAGATTCTAGATTTTAAGAAGGGGCTTCCAGATTCTGTGTTTCTAGTTCACCTTGAAGGGGAGCTTGGCATTTAATAAATAGAATGATGATTATACTATGAACACATTACTCCTTGAAATATATTAACAAAATCAAAATAAGCCTAGACTACCAGAAAATACATGAGGGTCAATTTTCTACCATTGAGGATTCAGTTGCAGGAAATTGGCCAACCTTGATAGTGCGGAAGGGCTTACTCTTCTATCAGCATGGTGTTATGTAGAGTTTAAGCAAACAATAAGGCATTGGTGGCCTCTTTATTTGATAATTGAGGTCTCATTTGTCCATTAATAATTGATAATAGCCAATGAAAAATGCAAAACTGTAATTATAAGGCAAGACCTAGTAGAACTTGAGGCTCCAATGAGGAATTTCGCATTGAGAGGTTGAGACAATCCTTGATCCCATTCTTAAAGACGAGGGAAAAAATGCTTTGGCCAAAATATATTGTTGGTCCCTTAAGTCATTAGTGAGCGCTTTTAATTTGAAAGTTTCAAATAGTACTTTTAGTCCCTAAAGTTTCACAAATGAGCCTGATTGATCCTCCGTCCACTTCCATTAATTTCTTGCCTATATGTCTGAAGGGACACTAAGGTGAAAATTTTTAAATGCCATGGTGTATATATGTGTGTGTGTATATATACATTTAAATGACATTGACACATGCATCTAAGGCCTGAATCCTTTTCTATAAAGACCTTTCCCCAAACAGAATGAAAACCTCTTCGCCAAACATTTGGTGTAACTAATTTGGGGCAGTAGAACTTTGTTGGAACAAAAAACAAAATGCCCAACCATATACCAATGGTTGAATAGGAGAAAAGATTCAAGGTTTGGAGCACTAGACACTTTTATGATTATTTTTTCAAATATTATGCAAAACCCAAAGTGAAGATAAAGAAAAGTAAAAGAGGTTAATAATCAACATGCTGTATAAAAAGTTCTCTTCTGCTTCCATCCGGTGAACACATATTGTGTGAATTGAGAAATTAAAGACGGACTTGCTCAACTGGTTGGGGCAAAATGATGCAGCCAGTAATGTTAAAGTAATTGTAGGTTCTGTAATCAGCCATTTAAGTTGGAGTTGGCGTCAAGCCAGATCTGATGATCTGGTTAACATTCAAAGCAAATGCCTTGAAATTGTTTTTTATACTTCTCAATAAGACTCAGTTTCTAGAGAGGCCTCCAGATCTGAAGATTGTAAAATAGAAATGAACTATTCTATGAATGTGGCCTACTAGAAATATTTGGGAAAGACTTCTTCAACTCTGTTTTTTCTATAAAAGTGTTGCTGTGTTGGTCTTTGGTATATGGTTGAGCACTAGACATCCTTTTTGGTGAAGAAGATTTCATTCAGTTTTGGGAAAAGATCCAAATAGAAACGGGTTTGCTCTTAGTTGCATATGTGCAATTTTTTTAATAAAAAAATTAGTTTCCATGTTATTAAAAAGATGCTACTGTATTGCTTTGTTAGACGTATGCAAGAAAACTAATGGAGATGGACAGAGGGACCAATAGTGCTCATTTTTTAATATTTAGGGACTAATAACACTCATTTGAAACCTGAAGAATTAAAAGCGAAACCTGAAGAATTAAAAGTGTTCGCTACAGTGTTTTTAGCCACAAGTTTTAAAATACTCTCCACTACTTGCATAGCTACCTTCATAGCTTCTTTGCTCTTTCCTCTTAAGTTACTCGTAAGCCATCCACCCTCTAGGCATAAATTTATATAAAAAAAATTCTCATTTTGTTCTTATTTTTCTTTGTGATTAGGTAAGAGATAACCTTTTTTTTTATCCGTGGATAACTTTGACTCACATTAGCACTGCCTCATTTTTTTTTAAAATGAAAATTGTGTATTTTCTCTGTTTACTTTTTTTTTTTCCAATCAAATTTCCCAAAGTTTAATACTATTCTACATGATCTGCCATGAACTGTTTGATCTCCTATTGCTAGTGATTTAATTTAACAAGAAACAATGCTTCCGTGTGAATCAATATTTGAATTTTAGATTGATCTAAACAAGATGTTTATCATTAGATGAAATCCATTTTTAGGAACACTTTTTTGTGTGTTAACTTCTGTTATTACTTTTCCACTGGTTGCCTCCAGGGAGGAATGATGGGTGTAGAAGTTTTGCTGTCACTGCAAGGAGTCATTGGATCCATAGGAGGTTTCAATAGTAAGCGACTAGCCCCAGATGGATGGTGCAGAAACGTGGACTCCCGTCTTGTAAAAAAACAAGATGCACAACAGATTTGGCAAATTCAATCCACTGTAAGGCTTCGCTTTATGACAATTGGGACATCATTCGTGGAGACGTAGTGGAAAAACATTTTAGACCACTAAAATCATCCAAACATTCTGTATAAATACATGTTTTCCTCAAAGTGAAATTCCAGAATGGTTCAACCATCAATGCATGGGCCCTTCTCTGTCTTTCCAGCGAGCTCAAAATTTCAGTATTGATAGTGACCGTAGTATTTTACTATTTCCCTCCTAGCCTGCTAGAACATAAAGTTGCATGGTTTTGGTTAAATTCTTCCATACGGTTGGGAACCTTTGGTTGATGACTACTTGTTTGTGCCTCACTCGCTATGCAGAAAACTAATATTTATATGCATTGGTTTAATGAGAAATTCTTGACCTCACTTTTAGTGTTGATGCTATCTTGCATGACATGTTGTAGATTTATTGTGTTTCAACTATATATAATGCAGAATGCAGATTAACTGTACATTGGATGGTGTGTTTTTTCTGCTATGGTTGTAGACTTGTAGGATTGCACGACAGTACATTCTCATGGATTTGGCTGTGTGACATTTATATATCTTCTAATTAAATGATCTAATATTCATGCTGTCAGAAAGTGCTTGCAGCTCAATATACCCTTATTGGAAGTACACTTGAGGTTAAAGTTGTTACCCCAAAGTAAAGTTCATTTCCTAGCTTCCTATGTTAAGAATTCTTCTCTTTATGTTGGTGGATATACAATTTTTTGGATTTACAGCTTTCTATTCCCATCTTCTTGTGATTTAATTGTATAAAGGAAAAAAAGACTACAAATAGACTGGCTATAATTTGGATGATTAGGCACGTCGGTATTTACAGATGATGGATTTGTTATCTGTGTTGACTCCTTAGTCATCAAAATGAGATTAATAATATCTGTTTAAGTTTTGCCCTTTTGGATCCAAATAAACATTGCATTTTCTTTGTGTTCTTCAAAAATTAATGTGCACATATAGATAGAATTCTTAGAGATTTGGCTGTCAATTCTAATAAGTTGTATTTTTAAAATGTTTTGTTCCTTTCCATGCATAAGTCCATGAGATGGCAATAAGAATTAATCTCCTTAAAACTTCCCCCCATTTCTCCCCCTCTTTCCATCCCTTTTCAATAGTTTTTTCTGAGGCATTATAAATTTAACGCTATGGAGTGAGGGTCTCAATGTATTTGGTTTTCAAGGTGGTGGCTTTGTTGTAAGCATTATATATGTGTAATGATTCAAGAATAAAGAGCACAAGGTGGCAAACAAATGATCTAATTCTATACTTAAGACTTTGTGTTAAGGAGTGGCTAAAGAGCACTGACATTGCGTTAAAATACTCAAAATGCTATTTCAGCACACCTAAAAGTAAAAATTGACCTCCATTGGATGTGCCAAATCAAGTCTCTAGGAAGGATAGAAGCAATTATGTGATATTCCATGCCTATAAGCTTGCTTCAGCATTGGGCGATGATGAGAAGAAATGGGAAATAATCTCTCTCTCTCTCTCTCTATATATATATATATATATATATGTAAAAGTTGAATTGTAGTATTTATTATTTCTACGCTTTTGTTGAGTCATCTCATTATTACATTATTGGCTACATAATTAGTCTTTTTCGTATTTATTTTTTACCTTTAATTTTTTTACAATTTTAAATATATAAATATATTGGCTTTACAAATTCATCTTAGGCGGATTTTTTTTTTTTTTGAGAAAACAGATTGATACTTTATTGAAATTAGCTTGCCAAATTGGCTACATCTTGTTGAACAACTGTGTATAGTGGATCGGGGACTCCCTCCATCCAAACTACATAGCTTGAGACATTAATAGAATATCTTGCTAGACTATGTGCTAATCTATTGCCATCTCTTCTACAATGAGAGTATAGCAATTTTGCATAACGACTAGAGAAAACCATGGCATCATGAAGTAACGGCTCCACTGAAGCTATTGAGTGTTCTCCTCCTTTAAGTGAGTTTATAATCAACTCTGAGTCACCTTCAAGTACAGCCTCTATTATGCCTATTTCCTCTCCAAACTCCAGAGCCCGAGCAGCTGCTACCGCTTTAATCTTAATGGGCTGCATAGCAAGTGCAACGGTTTGAGCAAGAGAGGCCATAACAGCCCCTGTGTGATCACGAATAACCACCCCAATCCCGCTCTTATTTTCTTGCTTGAAGATTGCGCCGTCGAAATTTATTTTGAAACTTCTCGCATCAGGTGGTTTCCAATTCGTTCTTTGTCGAGGTAAGGTCGCTGGTTTGTCTAGGATTGTAGCCATGAATTCCTCCAATTTTTCCTTCGCCTGTGCTTCAATCAGGTCTGATGGGCAGCAAGGTTTGTTGAGCCGAGCTTGATTCCTCTAGTTCCATAAGCTCCACATCACCATCGCAAAGAGCTCCGGATTACCATGATTTTTAAATATCCACGATAATAGCTCCTTAAAGTTTACCGGGCTTATGTTCTGGCAGCCATTCCACTCTGATGACGTCCAGGCAGACCTGTTCTTGCTGCAAGACCACAATGCATGTAATGTGGTTTCATCCTCCATCATACAATGCTTGCACCTACCGTTTTCCATAATGTGGCGTCGCTTCAAGTTAGCTTTTGTTGGGACTGCCTCACGACATGCTCTCCACAGAAAATTTTTCATCTTATTTGGAACACGCAAATCCCAAATGCTGCACCAGAAATTTCTGTCCTCTGCCAGTGCATTCATCGCCCCTGAAACTTCATCTTCATACTTTAAAAATCTGTAACCAGATTTGCAGTTGTACTTCCCTATTTGAGTCCATGGCCAAAACAGTTTGTCTTCGGTAGGGAATCTTGAGAGCGGGATTGATTTAATGATGGCAGCTTCCCCCGGAACAAAAAGGCCATCGATAACATCATCATCCCAAGTCCTTGAATCTTCCTTGATGAGTTTGTCAACTGTGGCTTCCTCCCAACCTTCAAGAACGGGTGATAAAATTCTAGCCGGTAAACATGATGCCACACCTTAACTTTCTACCCATCACCTATTCTCCAACTTGCACCCCTTTTGATCACATCTCTTCCTTGGAATATGCTTTTCCAAGCATAAGAACCTCGGCTACATTCTGGCGCCTCCATAATTGTGCAATTTGGAAAGAAACGAGGTTTGAAAACCTTGTAGAATAAGGAAGTTTTATCCTCCAACAGCCTCCACGCTTGTTTGGCCAAGAGGGAGTCATTGTGTAAGGCTAAATCACGAAAGCCCATACCCCCTTCCTTTTTCGCTTTTTTCATCTCATCCCATTTTAGCCAATGAACCTTTCTCTTCTCCCCTCGTTGTCCCCACCAAAACTTCCTGACCATCACCTCAAGTTCATTGCACAACCCCAAAGGTAGCTTGAAGCAACCCATTGCATATGTAGGTATAGCTTGAAGCACCTCCCTTCCGGCTTGGGAAAGGAGTTTTCCTTCCCATCCTTGCAGCTTCCTCCACACTCTCTCCTTGATATAATTAAAGCTTGCTTTTTTTCGCCTACCAGTCAAAGACGGCAGCCCCAAGTATTTTTCATAGTGATGGATTTCACGGACTCCCAGAATGCCTTTGATGATCTGGCGGTTTGCTTCTATAACTGCTTTGTTGAAGAATAAGGCTGTCTTCTCCCTGTTTAATTTTTGGCCAGAGACCTCTTCATACACTGATAGCAACTCCAAAACTTTACTGCATTCTTCAAAGTTGGCCCTACAAAAAAGAAGGCTATCATCTGCAAAAAATAAGTGGGATAGTTTGGGTCCTCTTTTGCACAAACTAAATCCGTGGATGTCACCATTATTTGCTGCTTTATTTATAAGGCCATGAAGGCCCTCGGTGCAAAGGAGAAAGAGAAAAGGAGAGAGAGGATCTCCTTGTCTAAGCCCTCTTGAGGGTTGAATCATACCCTTTGGTTCTCCATTTACAAGTATAGAGTAGGTGACTGATCGCACACACACCATAATAAGCCCAATCCATATTTCTGAAAATCCCATTTTCCTCATCACATTTTCTAAAAACACCCATTCAACCCTATCATCGGCTTTACTCATGTCAAGCTTCAAAGCCATAAAACCCGATGCACTTGAATTATAATTTTTCATGCAATGTAAAGTTTCGAAGGCAATAAGGATATTATCTGATATGAGGCGGCCTTTTGCAAAAGCAGATTGGTTTTCATTTATGACTGAATTGAGGAGTTTTTTTAGTCTATTGGCAAGGACTTTAGCAAAAATTTTGTAAAGCACATTGCATAAACTAATGGGGCGATAATCTGACACTAAGTTTGGGTTTTTCTTTTTTGGGATTAGTGTAATGAAAGTATGATTCAGTGGGTGTGGGATGGTACCTGAATTTAACCAAGATAGCACCAAGTGAGTAACATCACCTTCAATCATAGGCCAAAAATGCTAAAAAAAGATAGGGGGCATTCCATCTGGTCCTGGTGCCTTCATAGGTGCCATTTGTTTCAATGCTTGGAGTACTTCCCATTCCTCAAATCTACTAGTCAATTCACTGTTCATATCATCGGTGATCACTTGAGGAATGTGGCTTAGAGCTTCATGTTGAGTGGGCAGATTTGAGGTGGAGAACAAGTCACTGTAGTAGTGAATAAGGATAGCTGCTACTTCACTTGGTCCTTCCTTCCAAACTCCATGGCTATCATTCAGCCCCAATATCACATTTTTTCTATACCGGTGGGAGGCTCGACTATGGAAAAATTTTGTATTTCCATCTCCATTTTTTAGCCAAAGAATTCGAGAGCGTTGAGTCCACATCCTTGTTTCTCGGTCCAGCAACTCATTTATTTCTCTTTGCAATTCTCTGATCCGTACATTGCTTCCAGTTCTCAATGCCACTGCTTCCTCTTCAACTAGCACATCCCTCTTCTTTTTTAGCTCCCTCCTCACATTTCCAAATACATTGTAATTCCACCATGTTAAGTCTCTGCCACATTTTTCTATTTTTCCAAGGATTTCCTTATTAGGATCTAATGATACACATGACCTCCATGCTGCTTCAACCACCTCCCTACACCTACTATTAGCCAGCCACATCTCCTCAAACCTAAAGGGTTTTTTATAGGATGGAATTTCAATTCCTGAAGGGTTGATAAACAATGGGCAATGATCCGAGGAAAGACAAGGTAAATGGTGAACTTTAGTGCCCGGAAACCGCAAGAACCACGGATTGGTTGCTAATCCACAGTCTAGTACAAGGTAAATGGTGAACTTTAGTGCCCGGAAACCGCAAGAACCACGGATTGGTTGCTAATCCACAGTCTAGTCTCTCCCAAATCGAATGTCCATCATTGAAATGCTTTGCCCAAGTGAAATTTGGGCCAATAAAACCTAAATCCATAAAACTACACTCATCTATAACATCCCGGAAAGCTTGCATTTGACTATTTTCCCGACGTACACCTCCTCTCTTTTCTTCCTGTCTTGTAATTTCGTTGAAGTCCCCTGCACACAACCAAGGAATGTGTGGCTTATCATTTAGGGTTTGAAGCTTTGTCCATGCCTCATGCCTTCTATGTGTCACTGGTTCGTCATAGAAACCCGTGAACCGCCATTCTTGAGGTGTGTTTTTCTCAACAAGTGCATCAATACAATACTTTGATGAATCTTCCACTGAGACTCGAATATCTTCCTTCCACAACAAAACCAAACCACCACCTCTATGGCCACTAGGAACTAACCATTTATTTCTGAAACTAAAATTTCGTAACACTTCATCTAGCCTTGCATCGTCTGTTCATGTCTCAGCTAAAAACACAACAGCAGGATCTTTTGCCCGGATGTAATCTCCAAGCTCTCTCACTGTACGTGGGTTCCCAAGCCCACGACAATTCCAAACTAAAAGACTCATTGTGTAGGGCAGGGCTGAGCATCAGCCTCCGCCAACTTTGAAGAAATAATCTCAATAGAAACCGTGTGTTTTTTACTTGGTAAACCATTGGGATTGGATAGATCCTCACACTCTCTTTTGGTTGATAGCACAGACTCAATAGTGCTAGATTTTCCCGCCGACTTGCTGGGTCCATTTGCTTTGTTCAACCTTTTCCAAGACCTTTGTTGCCGTGGAGATGGAATATTCTATGCTTCAGTATTTTCTGCACGTGGGTATGCATGATTGACACCCTCTAGGACTTGAGAAACCCTAGCCACCTCCTTTACTTCCTCACTAGTCACGTGCACATTGATTGGAATTTCTGCAATCAATGATTCAATAGCTGTAATTGGACCAGCCTTTAATTTAGATAGTCCCTCATCAATTTCAGCAAGCTCAAAAAGGAAAGTTTCCTTTTGCGCCAATTCCCTTGATTTCATCACCTAATCCGGGTCATTATTGGAAGGGAGTAAATGCAGATTAATTCCTGATGGGCTGGCAGTCCGTTCCCCTACAGGTGGCTTATCAACCTTCTTTACATCACCTACCACTCTATCTAATTTATTCTCCAACGGACCAACCTGAAGATTGCTCTGCTCAAAAACCGTGGGAGAATTAAGTGCATCAGTTGTAACCGATCCACTTAAATGGTCCATTGATTGTTCCACGCTGCATTGGTCCACGTCAGCTGGAATTGTATGAGCTGCCGAGGACACCGTGGACTTTGCCGGGGCTTGCCTTGGCTGAACCAGAGCTGTTGGAGTAGACGTGCTTCCTTTCTTTTTGTGAAAAATTCCGGGCACTGAGATTACATTTTTTTGTACTCGACTTACAGGTGGAGCACGAAGCCAAGGGCCAAATTTCTGTTCTTCAACTTTTAGGGAGCCTTCACTATCAAGCCACACCTCACAGTCCCTATCATCATGGTTAAGACAACCGCACCAATAGCAAATATTAGGTAGGCGCTCATACTTGAAAGAGACCCACTTTTCTCTACTTTGGCCAACTAATACCATTCTTCCTCGACTTAGTGGGCGAGTGACATCCACGTTGACTCTTACCCTCATAAAACTCCCCCCATTCGTCTCCGTCTCAGACTTCTGGACAACCGTGCCCATAGTACTACAAATCCCTTCCGCCACCTTTGGATTCATGAACTGCACTGGGATGTCATGTACCTGCACCCAAAACGTTGTACTATTAAATTTCAAATCCTCAATTGGCTCATCCTTGTCGTAACGTTGCAACACCAAAAGGTGCTTGTCAAAGCTCCAAGGTTCATTTGAAAGAATGGAGTCCACTTCATGCTTATTATCAAACGTGAAGAGGACTATGTGGTTTCCCATATTTTTGACTTTGAAGCCATTCCTAGATCTCCATAATGGCATAAAAGTCGAAGCTATAGCTTCCATATTCAGAGCCCTTCTTGTATAGAATTTTCCAGCAATGATATATTCTGGCATAGCCAATTCCTCCTCAAGGTCGAAAGTTGGCCCTTCTGTGTCCGAAATCGACAAACCTTTACAATGGTTTGTAAGATCCTCCATGAGTTCACTGTTTCCCTAACCCCCGAAAGAAAAAAACCACTAGCCTTAAGGATAAACTTGTTATCCTAAGGAACAAAAGCACCTACACGTAGGGACACAATATTCTACAGCCTTGGAAAAGTTCACAGAGAAACTTTCGCTAGTTAGAGAAACTATCTTAGGCGGATTAAACTTTACATATTCATCTTCTTTAATTTTGATGTTATAATCTATATAATAAATCATTGGAAAATCAAATAAAAGTATTGTCTATATATATATATATATATTCTTCTTGGGTGGTTTTAACTTTACATATTATTTTGGCTCTTTATCTTCTTTTATTTTGACTCTTCTTATTTCCATCATCTTACTATAAATTTGCCATCTCTCTCACTCTATGTATATTTTTCCCATACAAAAAAGGTTATTTCTGTCTCTCTGTCTCTCTCTTAGTCAAATTTTTTTTATTTTCATTTTTTGTTGGATTTTTTTTCCCTGTATCTCTACCTTAGATTGATGAATATTTGTTCTTTATTGTCCTATTATTAACTAATTCATATATGTTCCTTGATGCAAGAATTTTTTTTTTTATCATTTTAATTACATCACCAAATACTTTTAATGAATGGTGTTTGATGTTGATCTGAATTGGGGAAAAATCATATTATAATATGTTATATTTTGTGTTGTTTTCAGATTTTAGTTTATTTGGAAAGCAACAGGATAATCTGAACAAACTAATGAAGAACTGTAAGTGTTATTGAAAACAATGGTTTTTGTGCAATTTCTTTTCACTGTTTGTAAATATTATGTTTGATATATTAGCGGAAAATTGTTATTTCTTTATTATATGATATTCTTAGATGTTTAAGTAATTTCTTTAAGTGTTTACAAATATTTTATGTTGTTTTTCATCTTCTTTATTTCATTAGTGTGTTCTTTGAGGTTTTTAAGAAAATAAATTATATTTTGTGTTTAAAATTATTTATTTATCTATTCATTTTTCATATGTTGAATTAGATGTTAGATTAGATTACGACAATATTAACACAATACTTTTAAAAAAAAAAAAAAAAATTCTCTGCATTTTCCCCTTTGGAATTGTACTCTTGGTTCTTATTTTTTAAGGAAAAAGAGTTGCAATCTTTTATTTATTTTTTTTTGAATTGTAGTTTTGCTGAGTTTTATTAATTTTTTAGATAAATTTCTTGGTGTTTTTGATTGTATTGTAAAAAATTTCTGGTTTGAGAAAGTTTGTTTAGAACTAAAAGAATTTTTTTTTTATTTTATATAATTTTTAATGATACACAAAATATTATAAATAAATTTTATTAAAAAATTAATATTTTCACTAACTTACCTTTTGAATTCTTGAGAAAAATTGTATTGTTTTGATTTGGTACAACAAAATATATATATATATATATATATATATAAAATTTGTGATTGTCCCTATAATAAATTAAAATATGATTATAAATTACATTAATATTTATTAAATTAGTTTAAAATGAAATAATAAATAAATTTAATAAGATCACTCTAAAAAATTTATCAAGCACAATGCGCAGGGTTTGTGACTAGTTAAAGATGTTTGATTGGAAATGTTGGGTCATGCTGCTAGCCAATGTAAAGGAAGACTTCATGCTCAAGTAACTTAGATGGGGAGGGGAGCTACTCACTCATGAATGGCTTCTCATGACACATTTTGGTTTAACAGATCACTTCCAAATACCACATATAGTCGTGCAACCATTGAAGTGATTATAAGATAAAGTAAAAATCATATTAGTACCGCTGTTTGTATTTACTAGTGATGTCCTATGCAATGTGCAGTACATTTCAAATATTTTAGAGGAAATTACACTTTATCCACATATGGTTTATTCGAAAAACACTTTACTTACCTTTGGTATAAAAATTGGCACTTTACTCACTTGAGGTTAGTTTCGTTTGTCTCGGTTTACTCACCTCTGTTAAAACGTTACCCACCTCTATTAAAAACAGGAGGTAAATTTGTATTTTTCACCCTTTTATGTCTCTCTTTTCTGAAAACATAAAAAACTAAAAAATCAAAAGAAAATCTAAAAGCTAAGTTTTGTAAAAATTAAAACCTAACTTTTACATCTTTTCATATATCAACTTTTAGATCTTCTATTTTAACATATTGCCCTTAGAATTCTGTGGATGCATGATTTGGAGGAATGGAGAACAATGAATGGAAGAGAAAATTTTCCCGGCCTAAGCACATTTAATATCGAGTGCCCAAAGTTAGTTGAAATTCCTATCATTCCTTCCATTACAGATTTGATTATGAGTAGAAACAATGCAATGTTAATTAGGTCAGTGATGAATCTCACTTCACTTTCTTCCCTTGTGATTGAAGACATGGATGATGAATTGACAGTTCTTCTAGATGGACTATTGCAAAATCATAAGATGCTTGAGATCTTAATGATTTCCAGGTTGCCCAATCTTAAGTCATTACTGACTAATCAGTTGGATAATCTTTCTGTGTTGAATGAATTTAGTCTTGAATGTTGTGACAAGATTGAAAGTCTTCCAGAAGGACTCCAAAACTCACATTCATTACGGAAACTATACATATGGGAGTGTAATAATTTTTTTTCCTTACCAATAAATGGTTTGCAGGGCTTATCTTCACTACAGATTTTATCCATTTCGAGCTGCAACAAATTCTGCTCTTTGTTTGAGGGAATTCAATATTTAATTGCACTTGAGGATTTATATATTGAGGAGTGTCCGAAGTTAATTTCATTGCCACAGGGTATTCAACATCTAACTGCTCTCTGTTCTTTGCAAATCAGTTGATGTGAAGACTTATCTTCTTTGCTGAAGCAGATTGGATGCCTCACATCATTTTCATATTTGGGATTTTCGTACTACCCTAATCTAATGTCTATACCAGACGAGCTGCAGAATCTTACGGCTCTCAAAACATTGAGCATTGAAGGAAGTCCACATCTGGAGAAGCGGTGCAAGAAAGATAGTGGGGAGGATTGGAATAAGATTTTTAATGTGTTAAAATTGAAGATCTAAAAGTTGATACATGAAAAGAAGATGTAAAAGTTAGGTTTTAATTTTTACAAAACTTAACTTTTAGATTTTCTTTTCCCTTGATTTTTTTAGTTTCTTATGTTTTGAGAGGAGAGACATAAAAGGGTAACAAAAATACAAATTTACTCTTCTTTTTAATAGAGGTGGGGTAACAGAAGACAAATGAAGCTAACTTTAGGTGGGTAAAGTGCTAATTTTTGAACAAGTAGACAAAGTGTTTTTTGGGCAAACTACAAGTGGGCAAAGTGTAATTTTTCCTTTTTTTTCCTTCACAACTTGCTATAGTAGTTAACTATAGTGATAGACAATTACTTTTACATGGATCACTAATTTTTTTTTTTTTTTTTACATTACTGACCACTTTAAAAATTGTGTCCCTATACTTATTGAATGCTATTATTGAGTAACCAAGATAATTTATGTGCCTTTAATACTATAATAAATAGAATTTTTTAAAATAAGTATAGCTTGTGGATTCATGCTAGAAGGCACTAAGAGCAATGGAAGAGAAACTTGTCATATGAGGATATGTTTGGAAGAGAGGGAGATGAAGGAGAGGGGAGGGAAGGATAGACAAGATGAGAATAATTCTTTTTTTTTTTGGAGAAAGATGTATTGTTTTGACTTGATTAGCTGCATTGAAAAGAGTTTATATTAAACTCAAGGAAATTTTGGTCTAATTCCTTCTTGATTACACAAAAGAGCTCATCTTGCTAAGACCACAAAAATTAGAGTTACTAATTACATGGTTTGCTGACCAAATTGTAAAGGAGTTAAGCATGTTCATAATGTCTTGTAACAAGTTGGTGGAAAACTTTGTCAAGGGCAACAACATGACTCCCTCCTATCATCTTTATTAAATTTGTTATAGGATATAGATATCGGTGTTTGGTGTTTGTGTTACAAAGCATTTGTAAATATAGAGCTAAGCTACAATAGTTTAGTTTAGTTTAGATATTCATAACTAAACGGCTGTCGTTTTGTATATAGGTTAATGAGTTTGTTAGCTATTATTCCACGTGTACAGATTGGATTGGTTAGGCAGTTAGTTTTCTGTTATTCAGCTTTCCTTCTGTTATTCAGCTTTCCCCGCCTCTGTTCACACTATATAAAGAACAGAGCATTGTAAACTTATCATTAATTCAATATACAAGTTAAACATCATTCTTTTCTCTCTCTCTCTGAGTTTCCATTCCGCCATCAATGTATCTTCAAAGCTTGTATGGAATTCAACATGGTATCAGAGCTTGAGCTAGGTCAGATCAACTAGAAATTTACTTGAGCTACGTTCTTCTTTGATTTCTTAATGCTTCTTTCAGATCAACTAGAAATTTACTTGTTGTATTTCTGTTGGTTCTTGCATTAAGTTCATCATCTTTGAGGTTTCAATTTCTTTAGTGTGTTGAAATCTTGTTTTGTTCTTCTGTTGATAATTGAAATTGAAATCTTCAATCTTAGGGTTTTCAATTCAATTTTTTTCCCGATCCTAGGGTTCTTTCATTTCCAATTCACTGTTTTCTTGTGATCTCATCAAGATTGTGAATTACATCTTGATTGTCACACAGAATCCACATTCTTGGTTCTTGAAGAATTCTCAAAGAAAATCAATTCCTGATTTTTCTTTCATTTCTTGGTTTTAGTTGCTTGAGACCTTGAATTTTTCGTCTTTTATCCTTGATAAGCATGACTGAGAGTACTTCTAGTGCTACTGTTCCTACTGTCCAACCTTGGGAAAACACATCTAGCCCCTATTTTCTATCCAGTGGTGATAATCCAGGAGTTTCTTTAGTGGTTCAACACCTCACTGAAGAAAACTATAACATCTGGAGTAGGGCGATCCTTATCTCTTTGGATGCCAAAACTAAATTGGGCTTCATTGATGGTTCTATCCCTAAGCCTCAATCTGTTGATCATCCAAATTACATAGCATGGAATAAATGCAATAGTACAGTCCTAGCTTGGCTGTTTAATTCCGTTTCCAAGGAGTTGCAGTCAAGTATAGTTTATTTCAAGACTGCCAGAGATGTATGGATTGATCTGCAAAACAGATTTGGGCAAGGAAATGGACCTACAATTTTTGATCTAAGAAAGGAAATTAGTTCATTGACTCAAGAGGATTTAACAATCAATGCGTATTATGCCAAATTGATGAATTCTCCAATTATAGGACATGTACATGTGGTCATCAAGTTGAGGAATGTACCATGTCATTCTTGATGGGGTTGAATGAGACATATGCAGCTGTCAGAAGCCAAATTCTGCTTATGGAGCCTGTGCCTTCATTAAGCAAAGTGTTCTCTCTTCTAATGCAAGATGAGAAGCAGAGAAAAGTAGGTGCTGGGAAGAAGATTTTGGTTGATACATCAGCAGCTTTAGCAGCTTTTGGGTCTAAACTTGGTAACACCAAGACCTTTGTTAAGTTCAAGAATGGCAGGCCACAATGCACTCATTGTGGAGCTATGGGGCATGTTGTTGACAAGTGCTACAAGTTACATGGATATCCTCCTGGGTATAAGTTCAAAAACAAAGGTGGTCAATCTTTTGCAAACAATGTTGTTGCTGCTGAAGATCATACCAGTGAACCCGTTGCTCTAACCAAGGCTCAATATCAGCAATTGATTGGTCTGTTGAACTCTCAGTGTCACTTTGGCACTCAAGCACCACCAGAGGCATGTTTGGCAAATGCTCATCAAGTTGCCACCATCATTACTCAGCCTTCAATGGATGTTCAAGCCCAAACCTTCTCAGGTATTTGTTTTTCCCCTTCCCTTGAGCATTCAGTCTTTTCTTCAAGTGCAAATACCTCTCATATTAGTTCATATGATTGGATTCTTGATAGTGGTGCAACAGACCACATGGTACACTCCATTCATTTCTTCACTTCTGTCACTTCTTCTGTTCAGATTTCTGTTAGACTTCTTAATGGTGAAATGGTTAAGGTGACTCATGTTGGAACTGTTAAAATCTCAGCCACATTGATTCTAGAAAATGTTCTTTGCATTCCTACTTTTTCTTTCAATCTTATTTCCATAAGCAAACTAACTCAAAACCCTTCATGTTGTTGCATCTTCCTTTCTCATTACTGTTTTCTCCAGGACTTACTGCATTGGAAGATGATTGGGTTGGGTAAGAGACATGGAGGGCTGTATATCTTGCAGTGCAATGATTCCATCACCTTGCCGTCCTCTGTTTCAGAAGTCCTATCCAAATTACCTTCTTTCCTTTGTAATAAACAGGTCAATACTTGTAATCTTGATTCTTCCTCTTCTGTTGCTACTTCAAATGATGTTGTTAGAATGTGGCATTATAGATTGGGTCATCCCTCTTCACAAAGACTAGCTTTGTTGAAACCTATTGTACCTGATTTGGCTCCCTGTAATAATAACAACTCTTTTGATTGTCATATCTGCCCTTTAGCTAAACAGCACAAATTACCTTTTTCTAAATCCACAAGTGTTTCCTTAGCTTGTTTTGATTTAATCCATGCTGATATTTAGGGACCCTATTCTACTCCTTCCTTAAATGGCTCAAAATACTTTCTTACTTTGGTTGATGACCATAGTAGATGCACTTGGGTTTATTTAATGAAGTACAAATCTGATGCTTCTTCCCTACTTCAAACCTTTTTCCAAATGATTCTTAATCAATTCAAGGTGTCCATTAAGGTCATTAGGAGTGATAATGGTCCTGAATTTGCTCTTTCTTCATTTTATGCTTCCAAAGGTGTTTTACATCAACTGTCGTGTGTTGAAACTCCACAGCAAAATGCTGTTGTTGAAAGAAAACACCAGCATCTATTGAATGTTGCTAGAGCCTTGAGATTTCATGCCAACTTACCTTTAAAATTCTGGGGAGATTGTGTTCTCACAGCCACATATCTCATCAACAGGCTTCCTAGTCCTCTTTTAGGCAACCTTACACCATACCAGAAGCTTTTAGGTCATTCCCCTTCATATCAGCACCTTAAATCTTTTGGTTGTCTATGCTATGCCTCTACTTTAACTAGGAACAGATCCAAGTTTGATTCTAGAGCAAAGGCATGCATATTTCTTGGTTATCCTTTTGGGACTAAAGGGTATAAGTTGTATGATTTGTCTTCTAGAACTATGTTTCTGTCAAGAGATGTTATCTTCAAAGAGAATGTTTTTCCTTTTAAACACTGGCATTCTAAACCCATTCCTAGTTCTCCTTCAGTTTCTCCCAACATTTTTCCATCTCAATCACATTTTCCAGATTCTATTGCTTCAATTTCTGCTGAATTTTCCCTTCCTTTTAGTTCTGTTGATACAGCTGTACCTCCTGATGAATTTCCAGATCTTGTTCACCCTGATCTGGATTCTTCTCATCCTAATCCTGTTCTTCCTCGTCAACAAGAACCTCCCATTGTTCAACCTGACTTCCCTGTTGTTCAACCTGACTTACCTCTTGTTAGAAAGTCCACTAGGACTCATAAACCTCCTTCATATCTTCATGACTACCACTGTAGTTTAGCTTCCACTCTCATTCCTAATCATCACTGCAACTTGGCTTCCACTTCTCTACCTTCCCATGATTCAATCTCCAGTGGCAGTCCAGGTATTCTTTATCCACTTTCTTCAACTCTTTCTTATTCTAAACTGTCTACTGCACATAGAGTCTTCTCTGTTGCCTTGTCTATTGCCAAGGAACCCACTTCCTATGCTGAAGCTTTGCCTAATCCATTGTGGCAAGCTGCCATGAAGGCTGAGATTGATGCACTTCAGGCTAACAAGACTTGGGACATGGTCAAACTGCCTCCTGGTAAAGTGCCAATTGGGTGCAAGTGGGTTTACAAAGTCAAGCTTAAAGCTGAGGGTGTTGATTACTTTGAGACCTTCTCTCCTGTGGTGAAATTTGTGACTGTTAGGACCCTTTTGGTTATGGCTGCTGTGTATGGTTGGCATCTGTCCCAATTGGATGTAAACAATGCTTTCTTACATGGGGAATTGACTGAGGAAGTGTATATGGTCCCCCCTCCTGGATTTGGCAGCAAGGGGGAGGTGTGCAAACTCACTAAATCACTTTATGGATTGAAACAGGCCAGTAGACAATGGTTTGCTAAGCTCTCATCTGCTCTCCTTGATCATGGTTTTATCCAATCTAAATCAGATTACTCTGTCTTCACTAAAGTCAGCAAGGGTTCAATTCTCATCTTGCTAGTCTATGTGGATGACATTTTGATAGCTAGCAACAATGTGGAGGCAGTCAATACCTTCAAGGTTTTTCCTAGATGCCAAGTTCAAACTCAAGGATCTTGGTACTTTGAAGTATTTCTTAGGCCTTGAGGTTGCTAGGACTGAGAAAGGTATCAGTTTATGTCAAAGGAAGTTTGTTTTGGAGCTGCTATCTGATACAGGTCTGCTAGCAAGCAAGCCTGCTAATGTGCCTATGGATCAATCAACCAAATTTAGGAGTTCAATGGGAGAGGCTGCACCTGATCCATCTTTGTATAGAAGACTTATAGGCAAACTGCTCTATCTGACTCTTACCAGACCTGATATTTGCTACTCAGTGCACAAATTGAGTCAGTTCATGAGTTCACCTCAGATTCCTCATTTACAAGCAGTTTATAAGATACTTAAATATCTTAAGAAAACACCAGGGCAGGGTTTATTTCTATCTGCAAGCTCTGAGTTGAAGCTCAAAGCCTACTGTGATGCTGATTAGGCAGCTTGCCCAGACACTAGACGATCTGTTTCAGGATTTTGTGTCTTCCTTGGTGACTCCCTTATATCCTGGAAATGTAAAAAGCAACAGGTAGTGTCCAGATCATCAGCAGAATCTGAGTATCGTGCAATAGCTACTGTCACAAGTGAGCTTGTCTGGTTGTTGGCTCTACTTAGAACCTTTGGTTTAGATCACAATCATCCAACATCTTTGTACTGTGATAGCAAGGCAGCTCTCTACATTGCTGCAAATCCAGTATTTCACGAACGTACAAAGTACATAGAGGTTGACTGTCACTACATTCGAAGTAAGATTCAGGATGGGGTGATTAAAACTTTTCATGTGCCTACCAGACACCAGATTGCTGACTTCTTCACCAAAGCTCTTGGATACAAACAATTCTACTTCCTTCTATCCAAGATGAACCTGATCAATATCTATGGTTCATCTTGAGGGGGAGTATTAAATTTGTTATAGGATATAGATATCGGTGTTTGGTGTTTGTGTTACAAAGCATTTGTAAATATAGAGCTAAGCTACAGTAGTTTAGTTTAGTTTAGATATTCATAACTAAACAGCTGTCGTTTTGTATATAGGTTAATGAGTTTGTTAGCTATTATTCCACGTGTACAGATTGGATTGGTTAGGCAGTTAGTTTTCTGTTATTCAGCTTTCCTTCTGTTATTCAGCTTTCCCCGCCTCTGTTCACACTATATAAAGAACAGAGCATTGTAAACTTATCATTAATTCAATATACAAGTTAAACATCATTCTTTTCTCTCTCTCTCTGAGTTTCCATTCTGCCATCGATGTATCTTCAAAGCTTGTATGGAATTCAACAATCTTCAAAACCATTAGCCTTCCTAGACTCCTTAGGTCTTGCCACAACCTTATGAAATAGCTTGCATTTATCACATATGGGCGGAGTTGCCAGGATACTCAATGGTAGCTTCCATGTATTTTCCATTCCCCAAATCCACATCAAATAGTGGAGCATAAGTGCATAACCAATTCTTTGTTGGTTCTTAGTGATGGATCATAATAAATGGACCTACCAACTCCGATATGTTAGATTCCAATATTCAATTGAAAGAAGAGCAGTCTTAATCCAAAATGAAATTTTAGAAAGAGAAAGTTTCAAGCTTATTTAAAAGGGATGGGTGGAGTACGATGGATTCCAATATTCAATCGAAAGAAGAGTAATCATTTCTATACACTACTTTGTACAGATCAATATGCACAATTGATGTGAAAATGACTGCATTTTAAACCATGAAAATGGATGTGAAATAACATATGTGAGAGTATAAAATGCCCTAACTCTACCTTATTGTAAGTGGGATCTAATTTTAAGCCCATTCAAGCAACTAATATCTACAATAACTACATAACTGTTGTTTATATATATATATATATATATATATATAAAATACACAATTGCTTTTAGCATAAATTCATCTATACTCGAAGGCCAGGAGGTGTTCTTTGTTTGCATTAAGGATCGGAAGCTTTACCCTTGGTGCCATATTGGTACCATAAGACCTCTGGGCGTAGAACATAATGTACACTATTTAATTAAGGTCACTTTGAAGACTATATAGATGATGTCCAACGCCGTAGCCCCCGAGAAGTTGGTATGATCTCTCTGATCGATCCATTGTAAGACAAATATCATCAGTGCCTGTCAAAATCCAGGAAATATAATCAGTCATTTCCTTCATACCAATAAGATCGAAGTGTTTGATTTATTACTACAATATAACACAGATTGATTAGTTACATGTTGGGAGCGTACCAATTGTAATATGTCAACATGCAATTCCAACAATGTGTCCTAGTTAGCCCAACCACAACAATCCACATCATTGGTGTTCTTCTTTTGTTGTAGGGGTCAATCACTGAATAGCCATTTTATTTGGTCTATATACGATAATAGATACTTTTCTTATAGTACTTAAGCACTGATATATATATATATATATATATCCACTATTTCACAAACATATTCATAATTGATACGGGAATGTTTATATTTTAACACATAAAAGTGGATGTAAAAAAAATTATGTATATCCACTATTTCACAAACATATCCATAATTGATGTGGGAATGTCCATATTTTAACACATAAAAGTAAATATATATATAAAAAAATGTAAAATAGTGGATGTAAGATAATCAAAACCCTAATAAAAAAGAGCCGTCCAATTCATTATTGAGACTGTGAGGATGTGGAAAGGAGTTGAGGTTTGTATTGTTAGGCTATATAGAAGAAACCGAAAGACCAAAAATTAGACACAGATTGACAAAGAAAAAACCCAAATTGACTCATTACAATTAGAATTACCCATAATAACCCTAGCCCATCTTACCATATACACCCAACTTACTAAAGACTAAGATTTCTACTCGTTCTCATCCCTAACCCCCCCCCCCCCAAAAAAATGATGAAAGACTTAGGGCCTGTTTGGTGAGTGAGTTTGAGAATTATTGTTTGGAGTTTTTTGGAATTTTTTGAAATACGTGTGGATGAAAAAGTGTGTTGAAATGTGTATAAGTGTGTTTGAAATATGAAAATTGTTGTTTGAACTTGGTGATCAAACAGGCCCTTATTCTTCATTTATTTATTTATTTGAATCACCTTAATCTTTTTTTTTTTTTTTTGGTCCACCTTAACCTTTTTAATTGTTTGATAAATTCAATCTTCTGAAATTTTATTGTTAAAAATATTGGCAATCACTTTTTCACTCTAAGCGAAACTTTCTCATTATTGCTCTTTCTGTTCAATGGTTATCAAATTGATTTATTAACAAGGGCCTAGGTGAAATGCAAAATTTAATAAATGGGTTTTCCACTTTTATATGCTCTGTTACTGCTTAGATTAATAGAAATAGATAGAGGTCTTAAATTGAAATGATTTAATTCAAGTCTTTAATTGACAAATATAAATACTTAATACCTACTATGAAACATTGTATAAAGTTCAGGTCTTTTATGTGGTTTCTGATAAATTAAGACAAACACACAATAATGAATTCAAGGCCAAGGTTTTCAAGAAAGACAACTAATTTGTGTATATTTATGTCCACTGCATTCCTTATGATAAAGAAGGCACCTTAAAGCTACAATTCCAACTGTATAATGGACTTGGATTCAAAACTTCAAATCTCATCTACACTAAGAATTAATTGGTGTTTTAGTTTTATGACAAACAAAATTGATTATAAAGTCGACATCATTGGTTAAAATCCTATTGTTTCTGAAAAAGATAAATAAATAAAAGAGCTAGAATTCCAATTGAATTCTAATTTCTAACCAACTAGTCAGTAGTCACAAGACTCACAACCATAGGATTATTATTTATGTTGTTTAGCTAATGGGATGCCTACTACAATAATAACTTAAACTTAAAAGCAATGGAAATGGAATATATACTTATTAGCAAAAAAAAAAAAAATGGATATAGACTCACTCATAGTCAGCTAACTCAATCTAGGTTTGGTAAATAAAATCTAGAACTGCAGAAATCTCTTGCTTAAATTAATGAAATGGTCCACTCACAAAATTCATCTTTCTTAGCTTTCAGAGTCCTTCTCCTAGCTCCATCATGGCTCCTTTATGGTTCTAATTGTTAGAGATTTATATTAAACATGTTAGCCCAATGTAATAGGTCCAAACCCAGTCCTGCTTGTACTAGTAATCTAGGGTTTAGTTGCCTATATATACTCATGTTATGACTCATTGTAACACAGGTTATTGTACTACACTCTTATATATTAAAGATGTAGCCCTTAAGGGATTCCTCCGTGGATGTAAGCCGTCAAGGCTGAATCACGTAACCCTCGTGTTCTCGGTGTTCCTATTATATGCTTCCTCTTTCGCATCTATTCTAGCATATACAACATGGTATAACGCATTGCGTTGCTAATAATAATAATATTTAACATGGTATCAGAGCCAAACTTCATTCTTGGTATCAAACAAAACATCTCTAGCAAGCAAAGAAGAATATCACGTGCACACCACCATCAGAAGTCACACATGCTTCTCTGTTGGATCTAGACTCCACGGCATCTCACAGCCACCGTGGCTCAGTGTTGTGTCCAAGATCCACAAACTCAAGCAAAGTCGTGACTTAACTCTTCAGATCTGTGCAAATCCTTGCTTCGCCTAATGAAACCAACACTATAGACGTGCTCCACGACCTCCCACGGCAAAAACCCAGAAACTTGGCCCTCAACAGCAAGATCTCGTGTCGTTAACAGCTCTGGAACGTCCCCACGCGCCTTTAAAAAAAATCTCAAAACCCAGTTAGATCATAGCCACACACGTCGCCATGTCGGCCTCATTACTCGGCGATCTGCAAAACTCGAGAAGTCCAGCCGTCTATCGAGTTCACACGCGCCACCTGCGTTTCCGGATCCTTCCCACGTGCCGCCACGATTTCCTATTGTGTAACTCATCCATTGGCCACACGCGCCGTCCTACCGACCATGTCGACCATCGATCTGCCTACGGAAGAAACATGGCTTTTAACCACTATTACACGCGCCTCCATGCGCTACTTGGGTTTCTGGCTTCTCCTTCACGCGTCGGTGGAACACCCACGTGCCTGCCACGCGTCGAAATTTGTGATGCTGTAATTGATGACATCAGCAAAGAGCCACGTCAGCTAGCCACGTCAGTAGTGTCGTCTCGTCAGCACCATCTCACCTAGCTGACCGTTGACCCGGACCGACCCGACTCGGATCTGACCCGTTAGCACTGACCGTTGACTTTGACTTTTGACCAAAAGTTAAATTTTTTGAAAAGGCCTATCTTGCTCAGTTTTTCACATAGATTTTGATTTTGGACTCCTTTTCTTCATTTGAAACTCCGAAATGGGTCAATTGGCACATTCTTCATTGTGTTTTCTTCAAAGGCATTCTTCAAGGCATCTCCAAGTGATCTTCTCATGCTTATCCAACCTCAAGCATTCATCGAGCTTCCGCCTTGAGTTTGAGGGAAGGTGTTAGAGATTTATATTAAACATATTAGCCCAATGTAATAGGCCCAAGTCCAGTCCTGCTTGTACTAGTAGTCTAGGGTTCTCAGCATTGGGAATCCAGTTTATAGAGGAATCACAACCTTGGCCCCATAAGTCATTGAAAAGGGGGTCTCCCCCATCGACCTATGAAGGGTAGTCCAATATGTCTAGAGAACATGTGGAAGCTCATCCACCCATTTGCCCTTTGCATTATCCAACCTCTTCTTGAGTCCATTCACTAAGACCTTATTGACAGCCTTGGCTTGTCCATTCCCTTGGGGATAAGTGGGAGTGGAATACCTATTTATGATACCCAATTCACAACAGTACCTTCTAAAAACTTTACTATCGAACTGAAACCCATTATCTAAGATGAGGGTATGAGGAATCCCAAACTGGATGACAATGTTCTTCCACACAGACCTTTTAGCATCTACGTCCCTAATGTTCGCCAGTGGCTCAGCTTTAACCCACTTGGTAAAGTAATCAATGCTAACCAAAAGCCATCTCCTGTTTCCTGCTGCTTTAGGGAAGGGCCCCACTGAGTAAAAGGCTAGGGACTAGACAGAGGATTAAGAACGCCCCCTAAATGATGAATGTTGGGAGTAAATCTCTGACATTGGTCATACTTTTTCACATATTCTTGTGCTTCCCTTTGCATATTAGGCCACTAATATCCCTGAGTAAGGGCCCTATGAGACAAGGATCTACCTCCTGTATGCCTTCCACAAATCCCTTCGTGTAACTCTTCTAGGAGTGGCTCCACTGCTTCAAGATGGACACATAGCAAATACGGCCCAGAAAAAGAGCACTTATATAGCTTTTGGTCCTCAAACAGCCAAAATCGAGGAGTCTTTCTTCGCATTTTGTCATCTTTAAGGAATAGGACAATAGGATCCATCCAACTAAGTCCAACCCTATGTTGATAAATCTGGGCCTTCTCCCTTTTCATCTCGGTAGGCTTACATAGATCCTTAACCAGGTAAACCCAAGGTAGACTCTGCGCCGAAGAGGTTGCAAGAGTGGCAAGGGAATCAACATGTGTATTTCTACTTCTAGGGATTTGATGTAAGGAAAAATAGTCAAATCCTGATTGCCAGTGCCTAGCCTGGTTCAGGTACTCTTGCATTCTCACATTCCTAGCTTCCAGTTCTCCCTTTACTTGGCTGACAACCAACCTCGAATCAGAAAATATCTCCACTATTCTTTCTCCCATCTTCTGAACCATAGCCATTCCCACCAATAAAGCCTTGTACTCAGCCTCATTGTTTGTGGCTGAGATGCCCAATCTTAAGGTTTTCTCAATGATGATCCTTCAATAATGATCCTTTCAAGAGATACTATAACTAGCCCCACTCCTGATCCCCTTTGGTTTGCTACACCATCAACATACACCTTCCAAGATAGAGGTTCCTACAAGGAGATCATCCCCACTGATTTTCCATCCATGCTCGGCTTTTCACCATGTTCTTCAAATAAAGTCTCAGCAAACTCAGCCACCAAATGGGCAAGGACCTGGCCCTTTATAGAGGTGTGAGGCATGTACTTAATATCAAAAGCTCCTAGGACCATTGCTCATTTTGCAACCCTCCCTGTGTAATCAACCTTCCGAAGCAGTGATCAGAGAGGAAGTTAGGTCAGAACCACAACAATGTGAGCCTAGAAGTAATGTGGGAGCTTCTGTGTAGCATGCACTATTGCCAAGATGGTCCTCTCTAATGGTAAATAGTGAATCTCTACCTCTTGTAATGATTTGCTCACATAATAAACTGATCTTTACACCCTATCATCAACCCGTACTAGTACCATACTCACTGCATGTGAAGCTACAATAATGTAAGCGAATAAAACCTCTTCTTCCTCGGGCTCGGACATAATAGGTGGCCGAGAGAGATATTCCTTAAATTGTTGGAAGGCCGAGGTGTTGGGGAAATAAACACTTTAGGGAGCTTCCTTGAGTAAATAATATAATATATAAAGACACACTTTAACCCAAAAGGCCTAAGCCCAATGGGTATGTGCTCAATTATGTTATATTAACCATTCATTCTTCTCATCTTTATTTAATGTGAGACTTCACTCACATGTGTAACCCAACAATCTCCCCTTCACGTGTGAGTCTGCCTCTCTATGGGTTTCAAAACCTCTCTGTGGGCCATGAACAAGTCCTACTCACTCCCCCTTGCCTAATGGGCTTTTTCCTTCACTAGTGCATCATCCATGGGCCTTCATGTGTCAACCCCACACATCTTTTATCCTCTATGGGAACCTCGCACCTTATTGTTGTCTGGCACCATTGGCAATAATACTCCTTTGCTGGGCCTTTTCCAAGATCATTTGTGTGGACTTTATGGGCTTGCTTGGTGTAATATACCATCTCTGCTCTAATTGTGAAAGGGACTTGGCTTACTCCATTTACGAAAGGGCTTCAAGTACACACACCTTGTTCCCGCTCCAACTGCGAAAGGAATCTCGATAACCTTGCCACATTTGCCCCGGGCTTCAAGTACACACACCCCGTTCTTGCTCCAACTGCGAAAGGAATCTTGATAACCTTGCCACATTTGCCTTACACCACCATGGGCTCTGATACCACTTATCGGGGAAATAAACACCTTGGGGAGTTTCCTTGAGTAATTAATATAACATATAGAGATACGCTTTAACCCAAAAGGCCTAAGCCCAATGGGTATGTGCTCAATTATGTTATATTAACCACTCATTCTTCTCATCTTTATTCAATGTGGGACTTCACTCACATGTGTAACCTAACACGAAGAACACTCTTCTGTCCATTTAAATCCCTTCCACTTATGCAATAACTGGAAGAAGGGCCTACACCTATCCGCTAACTGAGAAATGAACCGATTCAAAGTAGTAGTTATTCCTGTCAACTTCTGGACCTCTTTGGGATTCCGAGGAGGCCACAGGTTGTTAATTGCTCTAATCTGATCAGGGTCAAGTTCAATTCTGCGGTGGGTAACCATATAACCCAGAAATTTGCCAGAGCCCACGCCAAAAGGCAATTAGCGGCATTAAGGCTCAATTTGTGTTTCCTTAGTATCTCAAAAATATTCCCAAGGTCATCTATATGCTCAGACTCTACTTTACTCTTTACCACCATATCATCTATATACACCTCAATATTTTTGTCCAACTAAGGTTCAAACATCCTGATCATTATTCTCTGGTAGGTAGACCCTGCATTTTTCAATCTGAATGGCATTACTTTGTAATGGTGATTCCTAGTGGGTGTAAGAAAAACAGTCTTTTCCTGATTGTCCAAAGCTAACGGTATCTAATGATAACCCTGAAAAGCATCAAAAAGCTCATCCAAGGATGGCCTACAGTTGCATCCACTAATTGATCTATCCGAGGCAAGGGGAAAATGTCTTTTAGGCAAGCTTTATTTAAATTTGTAAAGTCCACACATACTCGCCACTTCCCAGTTTTCTTTTTCACCACTACTGTGTTGGCCAGCCACTCGGAGTAGAATACATCCTTTATGGCCCCAACCCTCTTAAACTTGCATACTTCCCCCTTGATAGCATCAGAATGTTCCCTAGATAAGCACCGAGGTGGTTGCTTCTTGGGGATGGCAAAGGGACTGATGTTTAAACGATGGCAAATGAAATTTGGATTCACCCCAAAGGAGTCATAGGCACTCCACGCAAATACATCAATATTTTTTCTAAGAAAATCCACCAGCTCTTCCCTTTCCCGAGAAGACAATTGAACTCCAACCTGAAAGAACTTCTCCTCATCATCACCAATAACAACTTTCTCTAGTTACTCGCACTTACCCCCTTCTACCACTGCCCTTGTAGACAATACTAGCACCTTTGATTGCTATAAATCTTACTCGGTGGAAACCGAGGATTCACCTTCAGCCTGATGTCTAATTGCAGCCACCAAGCACTGCCTAGCCACAGATTGGCTTCGAACTAGCTTCTTGACCTGGTCCCCCGATAGATATTTCACTTTTAAGTGAAGGGTGGAAGACATGGCTCCCATGGCATGAAGCCAAGGTCTTGCCATAATAGCAATATAGGCGGAGTAGGCATCTACTACAATGAAGTTCACTTCCACAACTTTTGACCCTGCTTGAACAGGCAGTCTAATTTGGCCCCTCGAAAAGACAATCTTCCCATCAAACCCTATTAGAGGAGAGTCATAGCAAGTTAGGTCCTCAGGCTTTAGCTTTAGTCCCCTAAATAGGTCAGGATACATGATCTCTCCACCGCTGCCCTGATCTACCAGCCTCCTCTTCACATCATACCCTCCTATCCTGAGAGTAACTATTAAGGCATCATCGTGTGGCTGCAAGGTTCCAACTTTGTCCTCATCGGAAAAGCTCTAAACTGGTCGGACCTCCACTCTGCTCCTCTTCAAATCAAGGGGCAAGTCTTCGATAAATGGTTCAGATATAGACATCACCCTAGATGGTGGAGAACCAGTCCTCTCTAGAGCAACAAGAATGACATTAATTGTACCTAAATGTGGTCTTATAGAAGCGTCTCTCTGGGCCCCCAACCCTGCTTGACTACCCTGTCCATTGGGTTGATACAGGAATTGCTTTAACTTCCCAATTTTAACCAATTGCTCCAAGTGACTCCATAACGTCCTGCAATCTTCAATGGTATGCCCTCGTTCCTAGTGGTATTGGTAGTGAAGATTTTGGTTGCGCCTT
The DNA here is from genome assembly GCF_001633185.2 of Quercus lobata. NCBI lineage: Eukaryota > Viridiplantae > Streptophyta > Magnoliopsida > Fagales > Fagaceae > Quercus > Quercus lobata. The sequence goes on from NC_044914.1 coordinate 10,379,030, forward strand.
GTGGGGTCTCCTCCCATCTTGTTTGGCCATTGAAAGTATGGCTTATTTTTAATTTTCTCCAGGATTTGGTACATTGGCTCTCGTAACACAGTACTGACTACTTAAGTAGTGGTAGATCCAGAATGCCCTGTAAAGTCTCTCTGAAGTCAGTTGTTATTGTACCTATCTGACCTGAAATCCCTTCTATCTTAAGGGACCACTTTAGTTTTCCCATTTCCCTATTGCTGGTCTTCCTCGACCCGCTTATACTTGTCAATACGGTCCATGAGCTGATGCACACTCCTAACCAGTATCCTGGTCAAAGACTTTCTCAGATCATGCTCGGCAGGCAAGCTGACCTTGAAAGTCCTTATAGCCACGTCATCAAAGTTCTCATCTATCTCGTTGAACATCTCCCAATACCTGTCAGAATATGTCTTCAGGGTTTCCCCCTTTCGCATGGTCATAGACTGTAGGGAATCCAAAGGCTGAGGAACCCTATTGCAAGTGACAAAACGAGCCCCAAAGGCTCTAGTAAGCTTCTTGAAGGAGCTAATAGAGCCTTCTTTCAGACCGTCAAACCATCTCATCGTCACGAGCCCCAAACTGGATGGGAACAGTTTGCACATCAAGACTTCATTTCGAATTCTCTAGTTGAAGTGGCTAACGTGCTCCATAAGGTCCGTTCTGCCATTATACATAGTGAATGTCGGTTGAGTAAACTGCCAAGGAAGCTTTCCCCCTTCAATTCTATGCGTAAATGGTGATTTAGAAATCTTGTTAAGAGCCCTGCTCATAGCATCATTGCTCAAACCTTTGCAAGATGGACTCTTACTCATTTACTTGTAACGACGGTCCTTATCATATGTAAAAGACTCATTGGGAGGAGTCCTGAGCCTGTAGCTACCATCTCCATCATCATCAGAAGAAGGGTCAGAACCTGAGGAGGTTCTTCTCCATCGCTCGCGACGTAGCCTCCTGTGAAGACAGTCAATCTCCAACTACATGCTTCTAGCATTCTCCTCACGAGAGATGTAACTCCCACCTCGAGACTGGCTCTCGCTAGTATGCGTGGTGTGCACACTAATCTCGCGGTCCCTTCTTCGCTCAAGGTTGAGAAACTGATCTTGACGTTGGAAACCAATAGACTCTTCCCGGTCTGGTCTTGATCCTAGCATGGTTGGACGTTGAAATCATTAAAGCTCGAGCTTCCCCACAGACAACACCAATTGTAACGGCAGGTTTTGGTTCCTGAGCCCTAAAGAGGGAAAGATTCAGGCTCAAAAAACCCAATACAATGAATTTGTAGAGAGTGGGCTTAAAAGCTAGGTTTCAATGGATCAAACAACACGTACAGTGAATCAAAGATAGTAAGAGAGTAAGGGGAGGTAAACTCTATGCAAAGAAAACCTTCCTCGATGAAATCCGAGGAGAGTGGTCCCTAGGTATATTTTCTTTGAACTTGGATACAATTACAGTTCTTGTTGCTACAACATTTTCTCTATAGATTTTTCGATCCTTTCTCCCTAGAGGGTCTCTTACATTATATAGCTCCCTTTAGATGATCTTGACCTTCCATTTGTTGATCTTCCAGGACACTACTTGAGTGCTCATCCCATCAAACACCTTCTCAAACCCCTTGTGAGTTGCGGCAACCAAGACAACACTATTCAAGGGTCTTTTCCACTTAAATGTAGCCAGGAGGTTTAGTGGGATCCATTAAATATGGTGGCAGCCACCATCCCTTCAGTCACGTCAGGACTAACCCATTCTCCGAAGTTATTTCTCTATAGTATGAACTCCTCGGGTAACGTGCCACTGACATGGCCTTACTGTCTGAGGGTTTGACCTCCTCAGCACGGTAATGGCCCCCTCGGCCATGAGTATAACACGTGACGCAATTACCTTATTTAAATTTCTGGTACCCCACAAGACTAATTTTGGATCTGTGTATATGAAGAGTTAACTGACAACATAGTAAGGTTTTAAAATGGTCTAACCAAGAGATGAATTTAACAACTTTTTATCATGGAATGAAATTTAACTTCTTCTCATGGATTGAATAATTTCATTGGATTAATATTGTAAAGACAATGCTTTAAACAATATTAGTTTAAAAAGTAAAATTTTTGAAATAAGCTTAACAATACTGGATAATGGGTATTATTATTATTATTTTTTTTTTAATTTTGTGGATGAATCAGTTATAAATTATAATTGTATTAAACCAACAGAAGATACAAAATAATAGATACCAGGCAAGAAGCCTATATCCAACAAACATCATATAACCTATGCAACAGTAGGCACACAACCAACAACTAAGACCATTCACATTAGTCCGACTAAATTTTTTCGTCTATTTTACACTAAGAACCAACTTTTTCTATTTTACACTACCACATTTCCAGAACACCCACATCAATTTATCTATTTTACAAATCTGTTCTACTTAAATATTATTATTATTTATTAATACCTATCTATTTCATTTATACATTTTTCTCTCTCATCTGAAGCCTGAACCATCTCTCTCTCTCTCAAATATCAACTCCAAGTCTCTCAGTCCTCCCTTAACTATCTCCTCTCTCATATCTCAAACTCAAACATTCACACACGACGGTAGATTTGGGAAGATCCGGTAACAATAATAGTGGAAAACCCGATGGCAGTAGATCGGGCAACAGCAATGGCAGCAGATCCTACTCCATTGGGCTTTTCACGTGAGTTTTCCGTTGAGTATGGTTTGTGATGGGTTTTCTAGTGGGTTTAGACTGTTTTTGGGTTGGATTTCCCAGTGAGTTTTGATTGATTTTAAGTAAGGTTTTCTAGTGGGTTTGTCTTGATTTTGAGTTGGGTTTTCTAATTGCTATTCTGTTGATTATAGTTAATTTTCTGTTGATTTTGGATAAATTTGTGGTGGATTATCAACTGTTCACATAATTTGTGTTGGTGTTGGTTGGGTGGTGCTAGGTTGCAGTGTTTGGTGGTGGAATTGGGTTTGGTGGTTAGGTGGTTTTTTCTTCTTCCTTCTTTTTATTCTACTGCTAGGTTGTTGTAGATGTCGGGGATGCTGCTGGGTTGTTGTAGACGTAGAAGAAGAGAAGTAGATTGATAGGGGAGAGAGAGAAAAATAACAAAGTATTATTATACGAAGCTACAATAATCATGTATATTTACGTTATTATTGTAGCAAATGTGGATATTTGCAAAAGTTTGCAAGCACTGATGTGGATGTTTTTTGGAGTAAAATGTGTAAATTAGCCTCTTTTTCTATTTCCCAAGGACTGATGCAGTTGCTCTAAAGCTATAAAACACAATAAAAACAAAGGAAAACACAGCAATCAACAACCTTATGCAGCAGAAGGCACATAGCCAAGAACTAAAGCTGCTACAACTCATCCTAGACATTTGACACACTGCAAGATTACCCCAAAGCCAGGTAATCCTTTAATACAACAAAGCAAATATAGAAAGGTCTCCCTTAAAGCCTGGCAGTAGATCTTTTCATTAGAAATGCCCAATACAGTGAATGTCATATCTATGATCTTCAAATTGACAAGCACATTTCAGACTTACAAACCTCAGAAGACTAGGCACTTGGGATGCACGGACGCGGCGCCAGAGGAGCCGCACCCGCATCCAACGCACCAAAATCAGCGAAACCGCCAAAATGGCTGAAACGGCCGATTTAGGCCGAAATTCAATTAAAAAAAAAAGTACGAAACACACCATTTGAACTTAATAACAAACCCTAAAACTTTCTCACGCATTCTTAGTTTCTCACTTCATCCAAACACCAAAATTTAAGCTCTCTCTCACTCGTCACTCGTCTCTCTATGCTCTCTGCGGTGTGCTCACTTTGCCTTCACTCTCTGCCTCTCCATCTCTGCTCTCCGTCTTCCCTGTGAGACACTCTCTCACACGCATTCTCAACTCAGGTATTGATATAAAGCATTCACAACTCACGCATTCTCCGTCTCTGCCTTTTTGTGATTTGTGATTTGTGAATCTGTGAATCTGTGATTTGTAAATCTTAGTTTCTTTTTAATCTTAGTTTTATTTAGTTAATAGTTATTACTCATTGTGATTTGTGAATTTGTGAACTTGGGTTTGATTTATTATTAATTTATTTACTTAATAGTTATTATTTGTAGGTTAAATTGAATCTATTGAATTGCAATAGACGAAGTTACTAGCACAGAAACTTCACCTTCATCTAATCAAGAAGTGCCAAATGATGAATCTCCTCTTTGACAGTATGTGACTAAAGTAGAAAAACCATGGCTATTAGTGACCAATAGGCTTCTTATAGAGAGGATGATGTTGGAAAAGCTCAAAAGGTGAAAAATATGATTCTAAATGATCTTTGGTAGGATAAAATTGATTATATCCTTGAATGCACAACACCTATTTATGATATGCTACAAGTAGCCGACATAGTTAAGTCTTGTCTTCATCTTGCATATGAGATGTGGGATTCAATGATAGAGAAGGTGAAGGCAGCAATATATCGGCACAAAGGCTTGGAAGATGATCAGTATAGCTCATTTTGGAGTGTGGTGTATGATATACTCATTGATCGATGGACTAAAAATTGTACACCACTACATTGCTTGGCTCATTCCTTAAATCCTAAGTAAGTACATTTATTTTCTATTTTCCTTAGTTCGCCTTTCTAGTAAAACACACATTTCATCTATATTTGTTTTTTAATCTTTAACTAGGTATTACTCCATTGAATGGCTTTCGGAGAATCCAAAATGCATCTCTCCACATCGGGATCATGAAATTTCTAGGGAAAGGAGCAAGTGTTTGGATCGATACTTTGAAGATGAGAATGAATTAAAGGTGGTGAAGTTTGAGTTTGCTGCATTTCCAGGAGGAAGGTTTCCTTCACCAGATGCCTTGACAAATAGGTGGGCCTTACAACCTTTGATTTGGTGGCAATACCATGGCTCTACATTTCCAACTCTTCAAACCCTTGCCCTTAAACTTCTTAGACAATCTTGTTTATCCTCATGCGCTGAGAGGAAATTGAGCACATACAAATTCATTCATTCCTTAAAAAGAAACAAAATGGCTCCAGCACGCGCTGAGGATTTGGTATATGTGCATTCTAATCTTCGACTCTTGTCAAGGCGTAATGAGGAGTACGTAAATACAACAAAAAAGATGTGGGATATTGCAGGATACTCTTGGAATGAGAGCGACATACATGGAGGAGCTGGAATTCTTGAGAATGCAGCCCTTACACTTGATGAGCCAGAGTTGGAGGCCATGGTTATTGGGAATGCTAGCACTAGTGTTACAACTAGTGAAAGTGAAGTTCGAAGTGAAACTATTGATCTTGATGATGATGATGGTGTTGGTGTTTGATTGTCTTGTTGATTATCTTTTATTTGTTTTAGTTTCAAATTTGTGAGTTGTATTTAATTTATGAACATCATGTTTTATTTATCTACTATTGCTCCTTAAATTTGGTATATGTTTATATAATGTGTAAAAGTATGCTTAGCAAATTTATTAAAAATATATATAAAAATATTTTTAATCCCGTGCAAGCTTTTACCCAAAAAAACAGAGCTCTTGTACAACATACCCCTTAAACCAACCGTGATCCAATATCACTAAGAGACCAACAAATTTCATAGTGTATCAACCTTCCAGATGCTGTGCCACTGCCAAATGATCAATCTCCTAGGATTAAGAAGTAAATTATTTGGTGTATCCAGGGTACTATATATACACATTCTCACATAATACTATATATGAGTTCGGCACATAGAGCCCACATTAATGTTTATGTATAGTTCTCTAATTAAAGCCCAAATGCAATTAAGCTACAAATATAAATTTTAATCTATCTCAGAATCACTTCAGCTATTGCATGGCTGTGTGAAATTTGAAAGTGATCAGTTAAGCCAAAATGTGCCATTAGAAGCCATACATGAGTGAGAAGCTCTCCTCCTCGTCTCAGCTGCTGAGCGTGAAGCCTTCCTTTACATTGGCTAGCAGCATGACCCAACATTTCCAGCCAAACATTTTTAATTATATCCCACTTCTCCTCGCCTGGACCTAATGATGAAGCAAGCTTACATGCATAAAATATTAAATTATTGCTTCTACCCTTCCCTCCAACTGTTAGCATGATGTCAGTTTTCACTTTACTCAGTGTCTTCGAAGCTTCCTCCTCATCTCCAACTGATTTGCCAGTATGTTCTTCAATAAATTCCCCAACCTCAGTATAAATGTCCCGGAACTTGATATGCCCCATACCAATTGGTAACATACTAGGACACCTTACTAGAAGGTAGAGCATATATCGCGATAGGTAATTGCATCTTTGGCGCAGTAAACCTATTGCACTTCTTTCATCTTTTGGGTTTCGTTTACCTTCACCGTCAATCCATGTTTTAATCTCATCCGGCTTTATGTAATCTTGGAAGTAGCAAATTTCTGTAGCAAGGTGCCAGATAAGGATGCTCTGGTCAAACCCTTTTTCAACACTCCAAGCAAGATCCCCACGTTTATACCTTTCAAGTGTGCGGCCTCCCCTATGACCATACAAAGCTATAAGATCTGTGTCATAATTACTCACTTCTGCCCAATCCCTAATATCCTTGATCTCACAGAAGATCAAATATTTTATATCAGGAATGTCTTGTTGAGGAATATCATACGGTTGGATCTCAAGCATTTCATCAATGCCTGACATCTTCAGGATGCCATAATAGGGTAAGGGTGCTTTTCCTAGGGAAAAGCTTAGCAGACTGAACTGACTAATGGAATTTGACCACCTGCGTCTTTTATGCCATTTACATCGTAAAGTACTATTGATGACTGGTAAGAAAGTCGGTTTCTCATGCTTAATTAACCAATGAGCGGTCTGGTCGGAGAGAAGTAGTTCCCTAAATGCATATAACTCCAAAAGAAGAGCGACTACCAACAATACCAAAGTTATGATAATGTCAATCTTGGAGTGATGATGTCTCTCCTTGAGGGTGACAAATAGCACCAATACAGTGAAAATGATAAGGATTCCAACAATTCGTCGTGCAATGCCCCAAGGAGAATAGATTGCCTTTGCCTTGGTGTACAATAAATCATATATAAACCCGAGTTCAATCTCAATAACATTGAAAGCCCGTTGAACAGACAGCCTTTTAAAGATTTCTCTACTTGCATCTCTGTTAAAATAAAAATGAAAAAAAAAAATATATTTAGAGATTGAAGCAGAGAGCGAAAGCAATTAATGGCTTATGAAATTCTGCCTGATGACATATGCCCACAACAGAAAGCTAAAGCTCTTAATAGCTCCATTTTTACTATTTTGAATTATGTACCATGAGAACTTTATATATGGCCTATTGGGCCTATTAGTTATGCTTGAATCAACCATAATTGATATGCCTTACAAAGTTATATAAAATATGTGCATATACTTACCGATCCTGGAAGCCGAGTATGAGATCTGCGAAGAGACGTTTGACCATCTCATGCAAGCTATAGGCCATAAGTAACTCATATGCATGAGGATTAGACTCATTTGATGTTGTTCCAGCTGAATGGTCTGGCACCTGAACCTCAAAAACCTGATGTGTTGTGAGATGGTACCCCTCAAACAGCTTCAGTTTACATTTCTCCATTATTTTAGAATCATTGGTAGGGGTATCTGGAATTGAGTCTCTAAATCTTTTTTCACTTGCCAAGAAAAGAACCCACACTCTTTCACAGTATTTCACAAGCCCAACAAAGAACATCAAAGCAAAAAGTAGGGAAAGACGAGAGCTTGTCCAGGCCGTGAGCCAAATGTACACCGTTGCAATTGCTTGGATAACCACTCCCAATGAGTGCCTTTTCCACAACTCATTGTCCTCCAAGGAGTAAGCAGTAATGGTGTCTGTGCCACCTAAGTGCAATAGCGAAAAGGCTGCCCAAAATGTTATTAGCTCATACTTTGTATCAACTAAACCATTGTCATTGTAGACTTCTCCTATGTCATTTGAGATAATACCAACAGCCATTATAGCTATTGAGTCAGCTAGTAAGTAGGTTGACCAAACAATCAATCTGATCCAAGGTCCAGATATATACTTTCTACGATTGCCCAGAATGACCAGAATTATTTGGCTAGTGAGACTAAGTAGAATCAACACTCGTAGCTGCCATTCAGTCCACAGATTCCTCCATCTTGGAGGAAACAGCTCCATTAACCTCTTCTTGATAAACATTATACTGAAAATTTATATGCATATAATTAAATGTAGGTAAAAAAAAAAAAAAAAATCATTCAACATTCTAGTACTACTCCAAACTCCGAAGGGATTAGCAATCGACAAATTATAGGCTCTCTTACAGACACAACAAATGTAACTGTTTAGGTGATAAATCATAATAATGGCTATAAATTGAAAGTTAATCCACAGGATAATATATAATTCTTTACTATAATTCTATAAACACAATTTTCTACACACACACTAGTACTACTCCAAACTCCGAAGGGATTAGCAATCGACAAATTATAGGTTCTCTTACAGACACAACAAATGTAACTGTTTAGGTGATAAATCATAATAATGGCTATAAATTGAAAGGTAATCCACGGGATAATATATAATTCTTTACTACACACACACACACAACGTTAACTGCTACTCCTCAAAGTTCGCTAAATTACCAAAGTACTTTGTAGGGATCAGCATCATTGGCAATTTTGCTTCCAAGTGGGTACTTTCAGTTTGTTTGTGATTGTATCTGCTTCCAGAGAGAGAGAGAGAGAGAAGAAGTCAAGTGACTAGGCTCCAAATATTTTTTTGAAGACTATGGGTCTATTTGGGATCCGCTTATTTTGTTGAAACTGAAAACTTTTTGCTGAAAGTACTGTAAATAAAGGTAAAAGTTAACTGAAATAATACAATAAGACTCATGAATAATATCAAATAGTACAGTGGGGCCTATGAATAATAGCAAAAATAAGTTAAATAGTAAAATAAGTTGACTTTTTAATTTTTGCCAAACACACGCTAAGTTGGGCTACACATGCAAGGCACATGCTGGCCATGGTTAAGAGATGAGTAATTAAGGTTAAATTTATAATTTATTTTTAACACATACCAAAATTATAAAATCAGTTAATTTTTGAAGTAATTAGAAATCTTACCGTTAAAAGAAACAATAATTTGACTACATAGTCTACATACGAAAAATATATATAGCAAATATAATACATTACAAGTTAATATCTTTTTTTTTAATAGGTTGCATCACAAAGTTAATATCTTAACATATTCCAAATATATACATTTCCTTTGAAAAACACCACATCATAATGTTAAGTAGATGTGATGTCCAGAAAAAACCCCAAAATGTTGATCATAATGGTAGGCATATAGTGGATTAAAAACAGAGAGCATATGCTTTTTCCACTTCATTTGTATATGTTGAAAGACAAAGTGATACACTATACAGCAATAATGTATCAATTTGTCTTCCGTTATGTGCCTATTTTTAATATAGTTCCAAGAGTAGATGTCTTGCATTACACAAAACTTAAAACTTCATTTTCATTGATTTTCTTGAGGCGAATCATAAGCATCAACAATGTTGAACTTATGGCATGATTCTCCAAAGATTCCACATTTTATTGCTCTTACATGGTAGAGAAACTTTTTATCAAAGGAGAGCTTGGCAAAGCTTTCAATATTTTTGATTTCATCCTACAATTTAAAAAGAATGAGTGTAAGTTTCTTATATTTTGTTATAAAAAATGAAAATTTTAGATTTTAAATTTATTGTTGTGTTTGGATATGAAAGTAAGGAACTGATTAATTTAAAGATTAGTCATGAATGTTTAATAACTCCGTAGTCTCTATTATTAGCTTCATTGTTGAGCATGATAAAAAACAATTAGCAACATCTCCAAATAAAGCTGCCATCAAATGTCCAGTTGTATCATCTAACTTAGCTTCACCTCAGCAGCTAGAAGTTGAACAATGAAATAAATAATCAATTAAATAGGAAGATGAATTTAAAATCAATTAATTCTTTGTTAACCATAGCATTGGCTTTACAAGGGAAATCATGTTTTTCATAGCATACATACCGTGATTTTGCAAGAATTTATTCCTTCCAATATAAGCATGAAAATTCATCATTGTACTCTATAACAGTGCTTTTGTGACACTGCAAGCCATATACCAAAACTTTTGATCCAATCTTGTAATGGATATTGCTGCATTTATCCAAAAGTTGGTTAGCTGCATCAAATGTTGTTACACATTTTTTTTGTTTATTTTTTTTGTTTAGTTGATAAATTTTTATTATCTAAACGAAGGAAAATAAAATAAGTGGGAAAAAAAGACCTCACAATTTTAACCAAAGTTGCTATTAAAGAAATCTCAGCAATGTTTTCTATTATTTGGCATTTTCACAAACATTAAAATGTGAATTCACTCAGCAAAGACTCCAATTTCAAATGAAAATATTTCCACTAACAGAATAAAAAAAATTAAAAGAGAGGATAAGAAACCTAAGGACGTTCGCTTTCATGTTCTCAGACCTCAAAGATCGGACCCCATAACAATTTTTTTTTCTATGAATAAGCAGGACAAAGCAATTAGAATAAGCAGTTCAAGATAACACAATTGAATTAGAGGAATGAATCAAAATGAAAATGGCCAATAAAAGATTACAAGATTTACTTGTCGACTATGTGATTGTTGGTCTCTGGAAAGATAGAGAGCTTCAGTTTCACAGCTCAAGGAATCTCAACAAACATGTATATATTATTATCGTTTGGTTTTTTCTATTCTGTTAAGCTCAGAGACTAAGAACAGTGATGGAAAAAGAAAGTGAATAGTTCTTCAAAGGAACCAAGCTCCAGAATATAGAGAAGAAGATAGGAAAAGATGAGAGAGAGAGTGAGACTAGTTTGGCTAATTTTCTGGATGAACTTCATTGAACATCTCAGATATCTTTTATACAATTCAGTCCCATTTCCTGCCTAAACTAACCAACTAATACAACTAACTGACAACAGAATTCAACTAACTAACTGAATACAACTCAACACAGCAACTACTCAATTAACAATGCTAACAAACAATGCTCATATGATAATACCAGTACAAACATCAAAGTAGCTAGTTTCCTAACATATTCAGCTAGAATATATATATATATATATATATATATTCAAAGATTCGGCAACCACGTGCCAGTACTCCAAGCAAAGCAGATGAAACATTGGGAATTTATTCAGCTCTTCATATGCAAGCAAGGCTATCAAGCCCTACAGAAATAACAAACTGATCTTCATTCTAATGAAAAAACAGATAAATGTTGTAGAAATGCCTTTAAAAAATTGCTTAGGAAGAAACATACCTAAAGTTTTTCAAAGTATTTTTTGCACATTCCCAAAACGAGTCAACTTGGTCTGAGCAAACTACAAAGCTTTTATGACTGCAAGGAAACAATAATTTATAAATTCACTCTCTTGGAAATATTGTTGCTACTCTGCATACCATTTTCTATGTTACTCTTAATAGGGTGTTACACTTCCTGGGTTCATGAAATTTGTCAAAGTCCCATAGATCAGTGATAATGTAGTCTCACAATTATCCAAAATTAAAAATAAAACTTCCTTGTTCCTTCCTATGTTACTCCTGACAGTGTGTTACTCTCTCCGGGTTCATGGAATTTGTCAAAGACCCACAGATCAGTGATATTGTGACCCAGAAAACATCAAAAAAAGAATAAAATTTCTTGTTTAAAACTCACAGCAAGAAAAATTTGAGGGCCAATCTAAATCAAACAAACCCGCATGTAAAGCACAAGCACAGTCTCAGTTACAATCATTCAGAACAAACACCAATAACATGAGATGATATCAAATAATGCTTTCCCCCTTTTATATTTTAATTTTCGAACTCCATTAGCAACCCAACAGAGCATAAAATTGAAGAAGAATTTGGGTTAATACCTAACCATGGCAGATGGAATGATGGGGAATTCGCTCTCTCAGACCACTGAAGCCACTACAGAAAGAAAAGAAGAAGAAATTTTGGTAAGAGGTCAATCAAAACATAAATGGAACTGAAAATTTAGAGAGAGTGAGAGAGAAAGATTACCTAGTATGTGGGTGAGCCAGAAAATCAAACCAAAAATACTCTAATATGCTTCTCACATTTTCTTTCTCTCTCCTTTTACGACAAACCCACACACAACCCCTATAAAAATAAAAATAAATACTGAGCAGATGAAATGAAAAACTTTCTTGTTCCTTCCTATGTTACCATCTTTTCCATCTCTCTCTCTCTCTCTCTCTCTCTCTCTCTCTCTCTCTCTCTCTCTCTCTCTCTCTCTCTCTCAGTGTCTCTGGAAAAGGTATTCGCGCTTGTTATATAGTGACTCTTGCTATTCTCTCCAAACGAACTGTTTTGCTCAACACAAACCAAAACTTGAGTAAACCAAATAAACTGTAGATAAAGGTATTCGCACTTTTTATATATACTAGGTTGGGTGGCACGTGCAAGGCACATGCTGCCCTGCCCCTACACTTGAGGAGTAAGAGCCCTGCCCCTACACTTGAGGAGTAAGAAAATCAATATAGAGTTTTTATTTAAAGAAATATGAAACTATGTAAGAAAAAAAAAATGTATGTCATATAATGCTAATCTCATTCATATAAGAATTTTAATTACACAAATTTAGATTAAATATTCAAATATGAATATCTATTATACTACGATAGTCTTTTAGAACATATTTGTTAAAAGAAATATCCATTCAATAAAAACTTCTAAGAATGCCTACAAGTTACAAATATCATCCTTCAACAATAACCAACCGAGTTTTGCTACAACATTGTAACAATATTTAATTTTTTGCAATTAATGTTGTCATGTTGTCATATTCTGTAATAGAAGCTCTTCATCAAATACCTGCAACCATCCATAACAAAATTTTTGTTATTCATACTATCATCTATATCATCTTACATTTTAGCTTACTTAGTTTTAGTGAACACCCTTTTAAGCAAGAAAAAAAATCAATGTTAGGTAACAAATAAAACACCTATATCACCATTCCAACCTTCCAAGCATGACTATCAAATAAAATTCTAAATAGAAATTAAAATTGAAACAAAAAGCAAACACCCAGTTTAGATATGTTGAAATAACACAATGAAGCTAAATTAATTGACACAATCACATAGTGAACCTGAAATATCACTTGCAAAAATATGACATACTTAAATTGAAAAAACATATAAAATTAAATCCAATCAAGCAAAAGAAGTAGAATCCATAACTTGGAGTGCAGCCTGCATGAAGATTTAGAGGAAAAAGTTTGAAGTTGTGCATATTTGCATTTTTGAACATCAAAACTGAGAGATTTTATATATACCATCATTGAAGCAACCAAAGTCCAAAATAGCTTCCATATATATAAAAGACCATATTAGAATAATTTCTTTATATTTGAGAAAGATTAGATATCCAAGAACTTCAAAATTCATATCCCTAATCCTTTTTTCTAACCTTTTTCTCAATTCCTTTGAGAAGAGAGGATAAGGAGTGTGGACATTTTAATAAGCTAGATTTTGAAATCACTACGGTTGCTTTTATGATGTCTACCAATGGCTTAGAGTATCTGTTGTACGCATCAGTCCATATTCTCAAAACTAATACCAACTTTGAATTTTCCTTAAAATTACATCAAAATATCAATAAGGTGATAAAGAAAATATAAAAAGGGAACATTCTGTCATAGTAGTGACCATGAATACTGATTACATGAGATAGTGAGAAAACACTCACCTTTGTCATTTAACACTCCACCAAATGCCAATTCATATGACAATTCTTTCTAGAAGATAAGCAAGAAAACAAACTTGAACTAATGATTCTTCATAACAACTGGGAGGCACGACAACTCTACAAGCTGTATTATTATGTATTATATTATTTGCCAAAGTGTAAATTAGTTGTATCTTATTCTAACCATTGTGCATGAGTAACTCTCAATTTCACTCATGGACAACTCTAGATGTTCTGACCACGCATAATCTTGCAAGCTTAAGGAAAATAAATAAGGGTTTGTTGCTCTTTTCCACTACATTTCATTGCATTTATTTTTTTACTATTAATGCTTGGACCCTTTTGTTCTGTCAGGTTTGTCATAGAAACTCTGAAAGTTTCTTTTGATTGATACTTGATAAGCATTATGTTTCTGGTCTGGTAAAGCGGCATAGAGTTAGTTTGTTCTTTATTGTAAATGAAATGTGTTCTAAAGTGTAATAATTCTATTTTCAAATTGATAAAATTTATGTATCTATCATTTATGAAAAAAAGAAAAAAAAAATTGATAAGACTTAGCAATTCAATATGTTCCAAAATTTTATGACTTTTAGTGGCCAAGATGTTGTTCATCATGGATGAAGACATGATCTAACAAAGGGAGCTTAAGCAAGAAGGCTAAAGTACTTAAAGAATTGTTGGACAAACAACCCATCAACACATTGTGGACAAGCTGTCATGAACTCAACGACACAGCCTAAGCTTCACAAACATGACAAACATGCATATAGACCAATATCAACAATTTATCTTCTTCTTTTTTCCTTTCTTTTCTTGAAGAATTAAGACATTATCCTCAAAATGCAAAGCTCGGCCAAGCATGGCAAAGCATAGCTATTGCCATGACAAGAAGCTAACCAAATCCAAACACATCAAAAACATTACCATGACCTATTACATAACTAAGGTAAGGAAAGGAAAAATTATGCACAGAGAACAAAAAATATAAAATAGCCCTTTTTGGCATTTTCACAAACATGCATATGCATAAGCACTCTTACAAAAAATTGAAACTTTGAATGCAAAAAATTCGCCCATCCCAAATCCTATTTACTAACTCAGTCACATGCAATTCAATATTATCTTCTCAAATCATAAAATCAAAAGAAGAAAGAGAGGAAAAGAACCTTATGGACATTTGCTTTCATGTCCTCGAACCTTGAAAATCTGACCCCATCAGGATGTTGTTCTATTAAGAAAAAACAGAACAGGAAATTGGAAAAAGTTTATCAAGAAAACACAATCAAATAGAAGGAATGAATGAATCAAAGTGGGAAAAAAAAAAGGATACAAAGATATTTACCAGCTGTATGTGTGATCGGTAGTCTTTGGAAAGAGAGAGCTTCAATTTCACAACTCAAAGAAGCACAACAAATCATAGCCACAGTCCATAATCGCTAGCTGAATAGCAAAAGTTGAAAGGTAATAACATGTACATGTCAAATATCACTTACATGGCATAATTTTTCTATTACTAATTGAATTGACAAAACCCAAGAATTTTTTTTTTCCCAAACAGATACTTGACCTAGGAAGTATTAAAGAACCATATTTTGCCCCCAAAAACTCAGACCCATGGAAAAGAAAAGAGGTTTTGAGGAGAGGTGTGGATCTAAGACGAAGAAATACCGACCTGAGCATTATTTTGCCATGAAAATCAGTGCTTGGTCTCAGGTTGTGTGATTACAACCGCAACAAACACGTACCCAGCTAAGCTTATCTCTCTGTCAGAGTCTGTCAGAAGAAGAACATGATTCTTGCCCGCCAGACTTGCTTTGCTTTCCCACGCAAAAACGTTTGGTGAAACTTTTTTTTTTTTTTTTTTTTTAAGAGGTGGCTGTGGGTTATGTGCTTTTAAAAAAAAAAAAAATTTAAACTATATAAGCCCAAATAAAACAATAACATAATAAAATACAGAGAAAACAAATAGTGAGATGAGAGCTTTTCTTTTAAGCCCAAATAAAACAATGACAAGATAAAGATAAAGCAAATGATAAGATGAGATGAAACGTGAGTTTTGGGCTGTGATTGACTAAACCAAAAATTCACTTTTTTTTTTTTTTTCTTTTTTTTAAATGAAACGGTGAGTTTTGGTTAGTAATGGATCAAACCAAAAAATCACTGTAGAGGCATTCCTTCCTTTTTTATATAGTTAGTAGATTAGTAAATTTAGTATCACAATGGTAGAGTCATAATTTTAGTAATTTAACTTTATCAAAAGCTACTTTATTTTTCTATAAAAAAACTACTTTATTTATTTTAATTTCTCACCCCGCAAAGCACGTGAATTTATTTTAACTTTCAATGCAATAAAAAAAATATATTTACTATAATATAATAAAATAATATATTCACTACAATAAAATAATATATATATATATATATTCCTTGTAAATAACAATCGCAATAACCGCCACCGCCACAGCCACAGCCACATAATAGCAAATTATAAAATTTGATTTAAATGATCAATTAATCAAAATTATAATACTTTTGTAAAAATATTCCAAAGAACATACATACATACCAATTTATATCCACTGCTAACAAAATTCACGTTCACTATGTTCTAGTAGGATTTAAAATCTCTATACACACATCAATCAGACATTTCACAACACTCAAAGCAAAGCATCACAAAACAACTGAAAAATTCATTATAATTTTGATTTAAATGATCAATTAATCAAAAATACATGTAAAAAATCTCACCCAATGCAAAGATCACTCACACACTAGTACTCACACTACACTACCAAAAATCATGATTTTACCAATCTTATCATTCTCCAATCACGGACGAAACTTCAACAAATTTAGGATCTTTTCAATAAAAACCCAAATGCAAACACACACACATCGGTAAACAAAGCAAATTGAGACCCATATGCAAACACACACACACCCAAATGCAAAATCAACAGGTCGACGAAGGATGATGGATGACGGAACTGGGCTTCGAAGATGGGTGAGGAGGATGATGAATCGGGTCGGCGATGATGTGTGAGCTTTGGTGCGATGGTGCGTGAGCTTCGGTGGTGGCGGTGAGGAGGATGATGAATCGGTGAGGATGATGGATGAGGAGGATGATGGGTGAGGATGATGGATGAATCGGTGAGAGTTTGAGGAGGATGAGAGAGAGATGAGAGTCTGAGAGCTTATTTGAGAAAGAGAAAATGAGTGTGAAAAGGCGAAGTAAAAGAAATAGAGAAAGAAAGGAATAAATATTATTTTAATGAGTGGGAATATAAAAAATATTTGATTTTAGCTTTGAGCTACAGTGCACAACTATTTAAAGCATCCACATCAGTGAAGCTAAAAATTTAGCTATTTGGTGCTACAAAAAGTTATTTTATCTATTTTATCTACACAGATGTTGCAGCAGTGGATCTATTTTAGTTTTCAACACAATAAAATAATATAAATATCACAATAAAATAATATATCCATTATACACAGCCACAACCACAACCACCACCACCACCACCATCACCACCACCACCACCACAGCCCACAATAAAGAAAAAAAAAATCAACCAAGCCCACACCCACCTGACCCACCAAGCAACACCCACACCCACCACCACGAAACCCACCTAAGCCACCACCACAAACACACTAATCTACCCACAAACCTGCCCACACAGACACTGTATTGAACCCAGCGACCCACTCACAAACCACACTAACCCACCACAACACACCAACGCTGATGAACCCAACTGACGCCGACTATTCAACCACACCACAATCCACCGATGCTGACGAACCCAGCCACCTACCGACGTTGATTGGTGGCTTGGGATGGCTGGTGGGTCGATGACGTTGAGGATGAGTCGGCCCACTACCACTGGTGAAACAAAGAGGTGAGAAAACACTATAAACAAAATACCCCCGAAAAATTTCATCAATAGAGAAAGAAAATACGAGATAGCAGAGAAAGGGTGGAGCTTAGAGGTTAGGCCTTTGAGGTGGAGATCTAGAGAGAGAAAATGCGAGATAGAGTGGTCAGCACTAGGAAGGGGCTTGGTCAGTAGCAACAGGCAGAAACGAAGAGGGTGAGGATTGAGTGAAGAGGAGCAACGAGTAGAAATGGAAAAGAGGAGAGAAGAAAAGAAAAGAAAAAAATAATATTAAAATATTCTAATCAGTGTGAAGGCAACATAAAATAGTTTTTTTTTAATTTTTTTTTTTTTTTTTTACCTTTGAGCTACAGTGCACAGCCATAGATAGCTGTGCACTATAGCAATGAAGTTAAAAAATAGCTTTAAGTCTACTGTTGTATGGTTATTTTTGTGTTTGGTGGACTTAAAATAGCTATATAGCTTTTTAGCTCCACTGCTACAAGTGCTCTTATGGTTGTGCACTGTAGTAAGAAGCTAAAATTTTTTAACTATGGCACCACCATTGCAGCATGTTTTTTAGTATTGGTGGTGCTAAATAATGAGAAGATAAAAAGTTTGCGGAGGATACGATGAAATTTACTTTTATGGGTGAATTTGGTTCAGCTTTTTGAAACTATGTTTTTTGAAAAAGTTGTGGTTTTAAAAAAATGTTATATGAAATTGGATTTTTTATTTAAAAAAAAAAAAGCATTTGGGGTATATTTGGGGTCCGCTTATTTTGCTGAAACTTAAAACTTTTTGCTGAAAATACTGTAAATAAAGGTAAAAGTTAACTAAAATAGTACAATGAAACCCATTATTGGATGAAGTTAATAATGAGAAGATAAAAAGTTTGCGAAGGATATGATGAAATTTACTTTTATGGGTAAATTTGATTCAACTTTTTGAAATTGTGTTTTTTGAAAAAGTTGTGGTTTAAAAAAAATGTTATATGAAATTGGATTTAAAAAAAAAAAAAAAAGTATTTATAGTCTGTTTAAGATCCGCTTATTTTGCTGAAACTGAAATTTTTTTGCTGAAAGTACTGTAGATAAAAGTAAAAGTTAACTAAAATAGTACAATGAAACCCATTAATAGTACCAAAAAATGCAATAGAATCCATGAATAGTAGCAAAAATAAGCTGAATAGTGAAATAAGTTGGTAAAAATAATTTTTGTCAAACACACACTTGATAAAAATGGTTAAAAATTGCTTTTAAAAAAAAAATTGTTGTATGAGGTGTAAATTACTAAAAATGATAAAATATATTAAGTCAACATCAGGAAAAAATTCTATAGTAACCAAGGCATCATAACCTTTAAAATAATAGCAATAAAAAAGGATTAAAAGTTTCATAATTACAGTAAAATGAGAAAATTTAGAATGGAATAAAGGGAGAGAAAAAGTATCCAACTAGTGTAGCAAATTCTTAAACGAGATCTCTATGTGCGATGTCATGCTTGAAATGATGAATGTATGTATATAATTGTGAACAACCCCCTTTTTGAAAAGAAAGGGTTTTGGTTGCACATTGGATCTTTAGTGATATGACTCTTTGTGTGCATGTGTTTCTAAGGTGAGGTATGTGTGTGAGTCACTTTTTCTTAATTTTATTTTAGGAGTTGCCACTAACTATTAGTTTTGTATTAGATGTGATTGGTCAGCTATGTGTTATCTAATTAACTAAACCAATTTTAAGGGTTTATTAATTGAGGTAAACCAAAAGTCTCAAATCAAAGATCTTGGACTTAGAAGTTCGGTTACGTGCGGGGAAGGTTTTAGGCACCCCACACCGTCTATTCAAAAGATAGTACCTTATTTTAATTTAATTCAAACGTTATCCTTTTAGTGAAGAAATAGGATACTTAGCATTTTGATTTTTGGAGAAAGGTTTTGCGCAAACAATATATATATGTGTGTGTGTGTGTGTGTGTGTTTGTGTGTGTAAATATTTTTTATTTACTTATGACATATCATGTGAATATTTATGTCAAAGAATATTTACAATCAAAGCATGTGAGATAAATACATAAATAGCATGTGAAGGATATTTACCACGTAGCTAGAAATATTATATACAATATCATGTGAGTATTTATTTACTACATAGTTAGCATGTGAATACTAAATACTATACACAAATAAATTACAAGTTAAAAATAAAAAGAGAAGGTTGGAAGGGTAGCACCTTGTTGTCATCTACCATATTTTCTCATCTTTACCATGCAAAAATGATGACAATGGAAATATATTAGTGCCAAAGAAAAGAGAGGGACTATGTAATTGAACCACGGGCATAAATCCCTAAAGATGCAATTCTAAGAAAAAGTTTTAAACAACAATACATGGATTATTTTGGAAAGAATTTTTCTTTGAAAACGTTAATTTCATTATTTTTGGAAAGGGAAGTTTTTGGAAAAACATTTTTTTCTTATGAGGGAAAGATTTGTCATTTTGGAAAAGGAAAAGTTTTAGAAAACTACTTTTATCATTTTTTTTAAGAAAAGAATTCTTTTGAACAATCAAAGTTTGCAATGGGAAACAAATATTTTTTTGGATTTTGGAAAGAGTCTATTTTTTTTTTTTTTTGAAAAAAGAAAGGTGCCATTTTTCGAGGAACTTGAAAATATTGGGGTGTTCTAAGCTTTCCCTATTTTTGAAATCATTTTTTTGTAAAAACACTTTCTAAGAAAACGAAAGAAAAGTGGGTTTCAAAAGACTCATGGGTTTCTTTAGGAAAAATGGGTTTGATTTTTGAGAATCCCATGGTTTTATTTTGAGAATATGGTTTGAAAGAAAGGAGTTTTATTTGGAAAATATTTTTCTTACAAAAAGAGGGTATTCTTGACAAAGAAAGAATTGGGAAAGACTTTTTAAAAAAAATTCATGGGTTTTCCTTTTTGAAAAGATTTGAATAAAAAATCCCACAATTTTTATGGTAGAAGTGGAATTTGTAAGACATTTTTTGCAGGAAAATTGGTTTTGGACAAAAGGAAACTTTTTGTTTAAAGAAAGCATTCATGGGTTTTGTTTTCAAAAGAGAAAGTTTGGGTTCCAAAAATCCCATGATTTTTAAGAAAAGAAATTCTTCTTTCAGAAATGTGGGGACGCGGGCCCAAATATATATTGGGCCTTGTTCGAGGAGGCACAATGGTCCGAGAATAGATCAATAGCAAGAGAGACGTAATACTTCAAACTTCATGAGCAAACTATGTCCGTAATGGATGGGAGAGGTTGTCTAAGGAGGAATATCCCCTCAGCTAAACGCAATGAAGATCAAGATGTGCCTCCTATCATCTAGGGTGACGTTCCAAGAGGTTTTATTGATAAAGACATGCACTACAAACGTGCTGGAGGAATGGGAGCTATGAAATATATGAGGAAAAACTGCTTTTACCACATTGAATGCTCTGCAACTAACTTTCTGGCTGCATTTATGTGGAGAAGACCCCTGAACAGTGCTGCCTTGGCTACCCCAACTCACAAAGGGCTAGAGGGGGTGTCCGATAAGACAAGCACTTAAGCAGTGCCATGGATGATCAACAATTGGAGGGCTAAGATCATTGAGAGGGAGATATATAATGTAACAGACCCTGAGGAATAGGGGGAAAAGAAATCAGGAGAAAAACACTGTAGTGATCTGAAACCAAATTTGTAATCAAACTTGTGAGAAATATATAAGAACTAATCTCCTTAAACTACACCAAGGAAGATTTTCTTTAGTTTAAATCAATCTATCTTCCTATTCTTATGGTTGAAACCCACTTTATTTGTTGTCCAACTCACTTTACCCTAGTTTTCCAACCCACTCTCTACAAATTCATTGTTTTGGGCTTTTTGGGCCTAAGTCCATCCGTCTCTTGGGTTAGGAATTCAAATCTAGCCCTTACAAGAAATTTTGCTCATTCAAAAGATTTCTTTTTGTCATCTTTTTGAAAAGAAATTCCAATGTGGTAAAAGAAAACTTTTTTTTTTTTAAGGAAGAAATTTTTTTAGAAAAAGGGATTATCATTTTCGGATTAAAAGAAAAAGAAGGAAAGGATATATATATATATATATATATATATATTTATTTATTTATTTATATATTAGAGAAAGAACATTTAAAAGAAAAGAATAGATTTTGAGAAAGGATTTCTTTTTGAAAGAACATTTTAAAAGAAAAGAGAAGGTTTTAAAAGGGGAATTTTTAAGAAAGAGGTTTTGTTTTTGAAAACAACTTTTGAAAAGGGGGCAAAGCTTTTTGAAAAATCATTTTCTTTTGGAAAAGCATGCTAAAGAGATTTGTTTACCTAAGCTTATTAATTTATGGCAACATTATTAATGAGAAAAAGTAAAGAGCAACAATAGTAAATAAGTGCTATAAATTTCAAGGCAAGAAAATAAGTGCAATAAAATAAAGGCAAGTAAATAAAATTGCTAGAAATTTAAATGACAAGGAAATGTAAAGTACTTGAATTTAAATGACAACAAAAGTAAAGGTTGATTAAAAATATTTTTTTTAGGGATTCTTCTTAAATAAGCTTTAATCTCTTTCAAGCCTTATGGGTTCTTTGTTAAAAAGAGATAGGAGTTCTAAGCCATCAACCATCCTTGAGATAACATACCCATATTGTGCTTTACTTAAGGTTTAAAACTCATTTAAAAGAAACAAATAGAAAATCTTTTTTTCTTATTAGGTGATGATGATGATGATATATATATATATATATATAGAGAGAGAGAGAGAGAGAGAGAGAGAGAGAGAGAGAGAACAATAGGAATTGAAAGGTGAAATAAATAAAAGGGGAGTGGAAATAAGCAAAAATTATATGGGATGACAATAATGTAAAGGGGATTGGGGAAGAACATTAAATAAATGGTTAACAATAAATTAAAGGAGGACAACATTAAATTAATGGGTATCAACATAACGAGATAAATATATGAACGAGAATGTAAAAGGTTCCTAGATGCCTAGAAGAGATGAGATTTCTTCCCTCTAAGGGTACTTCTCATATTAGGTTTAGGTTATGGATCAATACCCATCTAGGGACTTAACAACAATATCACAATCAACAACAAATAATGTAAGCACAAAGGAATAGAGAGATAGATATACACAATCACAACAACACAATGCTAAGAATTTAAAGCAATAAAGTAAAGAGCCAACAAGCAAATAAATGGAATTTCATATATAAGATGAATGATGTTTACATGGGAAGAAATAGAGAGGGGTGGGATGGATGCAGCTATAAGGAAGCTACCCCATCCCTACATCTTACCCATAAAGATTACAATAAAGATAAGAGAGACTGAATTTTTGTTATGGGTTTCCTAAAGAGAGGAGAGAGAAATTTTTTCAGAATTTTCTATGGTTTTTTCTGATTTTTCTAGTATTTTTCTCTCTGATTTTCTATTTTCCTCCTCCAATTTGGCATTGAATGCTAGGACTTAGGAATTTATCCTCAGCTATTTGAAGGTTGAGATTCAACCAATCTTGGCATTAAATGCTAGGATTTAGGAGATTATCCTCAGCCAATGGGATTAGAGCATGCATTAGGGCTAGAGATCTTGTTAACTGCAACTACTTGTTGACACTCCATTTTGTAACCCACATTTAATCTCACATAGAGGGTAAAAGAATAATTTTACCTTGGAGATAAGCATCTTAATTTTGGCCATTAAATACTTAATTTTTTTTCATCAAAATGATCTTGATATTGTAACGATCAAATTGATAGGTCATAAGCCTTAATCAGACTACTGGATTGAAAGTTATCATCAAATCAAGTTTTAATAATCGAGATGTACTATCATAAATTAAGTCCGACTATATACGATTATGAACAATTAATTCCAATTGGTTATAATTATAATCAATTTGAAATTAATGATGTGTCAAATTTGATTGGCTAGGACAACAACTTATGGTAAGATTACGCACACTTGATTAATTAGATAATCAAATATTAATTATTCAATGAGTAATTTATATAATTATCTTTTTAATTGGGGTAAAATTGGGACTGATTAATTTTGAAATGGAAGTAATTGGGTCCTATTAATGTTAATTGGAAACTAATTTGGGGTCTATTAATGTTAATTATGCTAAAATTATTTTCTAACAAATGACCTCTGCTCACCATTTTGTTGATATCTCTCAAAATATTTTGAATTTTTGAGTGAGGTTAATTTTGATAGAAACTAGACATCTGGGGTTTCAATTTGAACACACGAATGAGGCAATTCCAACCAAAATTGAGAAAGATATGATTTTTTGAAGTTAGATCTAAGAACTGTTACAGGAGTTATAGGAAAAACCGAAGTTTTAGTCATTTTGCTTGCTCATCACTCCCACTAACCTCCAAATTTAATGCATCAGCTTTCTCTAAATACTGAAATAAGGTTTAGGTTCTTGATTCTCTTTGATCATTTTCAACCCTCATTAAATGTCATTCCATTCATATTTTCTCCACCACCACTATATAAACCCCCCTCCCCCTCCATTCCAAAGGACACAGAAAAACATCCTCTCTCCTCCTTCTCGAGAGTGCTAGTGAAATAGAATTAGTCTTGTCATATTTTGGTCATCCTAAAACTCAAGATATTGAGTGAGGCTCACTCTCCCTCTCTTAGTTCTTCTTCTCTACTTCATCCTTAGGACCTCCACCAAGAGCTTATTTCTCCACCATGTGGATCTTGCATGCAGGTATAATCCATTTCCCTAACTTGTTTTTTATATATTGCTATAATGAGAATTTAAGATTAAAGCATGCTAGTGATTATTTATATTCCTTAAATATGTTTGAATGTTCTTGATATTGTTAAATGTTCATGTGTTATTTACTTGTTCTTGATTGTTCATCATATGTTCATGTATGATGTAGACACCACATTTTGTACTCCTTACAACTTGGGCCCCTGTTTCCCAATGATGTAAGAATTCTAAAGCTCAAGGTGGGTTTAGAGTCCGATTAGATAAAAATTGACTTGAGGAAAGCATTTCTAGAAAATATAACTTATTTTTGGAAGAATAAATCTATTTTTGGAAAAAAAATTCCACGAAAACCCTGGAGCATGCATACGCATACATGCGTATGTGCACGCATGCTCAAGCTCTACGAGAGCATGCTTCATGCATGCATATGCATACACGGGCATGCGTGCGCATGCTAGGGTTCTAGAAACCAGAAAGGAAAGGTTTTCTGTATTAAAACTTGATTTAGAGTGAATCTCACATTGTCTAGAAGCTGCCCCAAACCCTTGTTTTCAACTATATAAAGCCTAAAATGGTAAGTTTTCAAAGGAGGACAAATTTTGGTGATAAAAACACATAAGATTCATTAGAAAATAGTGAATCAAAGAGGGAGTTTGAAAGCTTGATTAGTGTAAAACACTATAACTTGTTTAGACCCCTAATTTTAAATTACGACTTAATTGCTTTTACTCTAACTTATCTAAGTGTAGAACAAGAGTAAGTGAAGCGCAATAAACTGGAACTACTTTAATGCATAAATATAAGCAATAAACAATGAATATAAAGCACAAAGAGTAATGAAAGAGAGATGCAAACATAAGATAGCACGGCGACGTATTATTGAAGCAGAAACCGAAGAACTTAGAGAAAAACCTTTCCACAACCCTCCAAGTCAAAATCAATCCACTAGTGAATAAATTGGAGTGCACGAATATTAAAAAATCCTTCCAAGCCTAATCTACCTAATGTACTTGAGCCCTCCAAACTCCAGCTACCAACAGACTTCTTGGAGTCTTGTCTTCACAAGTTATCCGGATCCTGAAATACCACTTGATTGCATCTGCCAAGCCCCACCAGCTTCTTTTGGCAAATCTCAAATGCTTTTCAAGCTCTAAAACACTCTCTATACTCTAAATAGGTGTGAGTTGTGTTTAGGTATAAATCTCCTCTCAAGGTATAACAATGAGAGAGGGAAGAAGGAGAGACTACAATGATTTCTCACTAAAGGATGAATAGCTCTCTCTAAAATTGTGGGTGTGTTGTAGGAACCTCTCTAGGGTTTTCTATTGAATAACCTCCTTTAATTTTGTGGGTAATAAGGGTATATATAGTATGGTGAAAGGTAGTAAATTCACACTTAAAATCCTCCAGGCAGAGAGTTTCGCGGGTCATTTGTGACTTGGCCTGAGTCGTGAAGTCACTCGCGAAAGACAATCTGACACTTAACTCTTCAGCTTCTAGCACGTGCTTCTCATGTTACTTCTCACAGATTGCACCATTCATGAGACAACTTCTTGAGTAATCTTCATCAACTTAATACTAAATCTGATACAATAAAATCCCACAAAATACAAGAAAATAAATTGATACAAGTACAACACTTTTTGTAATGAAATAAAACTAACACAAATGTTATGTGAAAAACCATAACTTAACAAAGTTTTTCACAAAACATCTTTAAGTCAAATTTTGTTTGATTGGAACATTTTCTGGTCTTGATATTTGAGTTCTAAGTTTACTAACTTTTTTTTGAATTGGTTGTGACTAAATTGATTGAGGGGAACGGTCAAAATCAAGATCTAGAGAGTTCTTGTGTTGAGGTAAAGTTCTAACTTTGGCTCTTCACCTTTTTCTTGTTTTTCTCTTTATTCTTATGTTTATAGGTATGTTTTGAATGCTTTAACATGCCTGTTTACTTTAGGTTTACATAGTCTCTCCATTTAAAGCATGCTAGGTTGTTAGTTTTTCTGTTTTCTGAGTTCCTTTGTTCCATTTCTGTTTGTTTCCCTTTTGTTTCATTCATATGTTTTAGCTTTTGTTTAGTTTGCTTTGCCTTTTTTTGATCTTTGTTTCTCTATCCTTGCTTTATTTTTTTTGTTCTATCTCTTTGATGTCAGTTAGGGTTTTAATTTGTTTTTTTACTATGAACATACATATGAATATGAAATTATGAATATGCATTGATGCATAGGTGCTGTGACACAATGAGGTAAGTAAGGTAAGTCATGCATTCACATAAACATGCATTGATTTGAATATGGCCTTGTTTCGGTTGATGAACATGAACATGTTTGGTTGAATGCCATGTCTTTGAGGTTTAGATGTAGTAACATGCTTGTTTGATTTTGCCTTATGGTGTTTCTACCCTCAAATATGTTTGTTCAATGCCATGATAGATGAATGTTAGGTTTGAGGATGATTATGCCATGTTTGTATGCTTTAGATGCATGTTAGAGTGTGTGTGAGTTAGAATAACGTATTAAACCTACTTTTAATGAGATTAAGACTTTGAACACAATGAGTGGAAGTCGACCCACAGGTTGGGTGTCTAACACCTTCACACCCTTATAGCTAAACTCTAGACACGTATTTTGGTAAAAGATTAGTCCTTCCACGAAGGTCATTATATTTATGGTTCCTAGACTTAATCTAGGTGGCTAATAATAGCTTAATTTTGCATATTTATATCATTATTAGAAAATATTATCATACTTATTTAGAGTTAATTCATGTATTTTATAATTGGTTTTGGAATAATGCTAAATAATCAATTTTGTGCTTAATTGAATTTTAATGCGTGAATTTATCTTTTATAAGATAATGAAATTAAATAAGTGGATTTGTGCAAACATGAAAATTTATGGACTTTACTTTTCCAAGGGCCATGATGATGTCAAAGAAGGCCAACCCAATTAAATTTGAGTCTAATTGGAGTAAGGAATCAAAAGAAATTTGCACCAAATCCAAGTCTAATTCGGATTAAGATTCCAACCTGCATACCAGTTAGTACTTGGAGCATAACTTTCAGCTCAGATGTCCAATCAAGATGATTCAAGTTGGGCTGGAAAGTTAACTTATAGGCTTCAACTTTGTAGTTTACCTATAGTCCTAATTCTGAAGTTAAGTGGGTCGAAAATGTCAGTTAATTGAAGCCTAAAAACTTGGGATTTTCTCCAAAGGGGAATTCAACTTGTAATAGGATTCCTTGACCTATTTAAAGGCTCCTTAAGGCAAAATTCAAAAGAGAGCTGCTGTAAAACATAATTTAGATTTTCTTAAAGTTTCTTTATAGTTTTTAGAGTTTTATTGTTTATTGGTATGTTCTTAACAATTATTTATTAGTATTAATGC
Organism: Quercus lobata; assembly: GCF_001633185.2. Lineage (NCBI taxonomy): Eukaryota > Viridiplantae > Streptophyta > Magnoliopsida > Fagales > Fagaceae > Quercus > Quercus lobata. The sequence goes on from NC_044914.1 coordinate 10,406,852, forward strand.
TTATGTTATTATGTTTTTTATTTTATTGATTTACTCATCTAGAAAGTGTTTAGTTTTGTATAATCTTTTGATTTATCGTAGATTTCGGGCATGTTAAATGTTTAGTATTCGCTGTGAACTAATTCACTAGTATTGTTTTCTCTAAAATCAATCAATTTCATAAAACTACCTTAGACAATCAATTCTTGAGTTTTATTGTTAAATCAACCGACTAAGATAATCTTTTGTATGAATTTTAGTTGTGTTGTGTGTGGATCCCTAAACCTTAGCGCCTTTAGTATATTGTTATTTTCTCTCAATTTAAATTACCTTTACTAAACCATAAAAAATCTCTTCAATTAAACTTTAGTATTTTAATTTTATTCTCTTGTGATTTACTAATTAATTCCCTTTTTCCTGTGGATTCGACCTCAGACTTACTGAGTTATTACTTTGCGATAATCCTGCACTTGGGAGCATTATTTAAGTCGCGGTAGTGGTGACTCCATTTTTCTCCATCATGGTCCATCTCAGGCTAAGGCATACTCACCTAAGCTGCAAGGATGGTACAAGCGCTTGTGCCCACACATGACACTAGCTTTGATCTTAAATTCACATCCAAAATATGAAAAACATGTTAGTTTCATAATTCTCTCAAATCCTTGAATCTAGGATATCACCATTCACATTCACTAGAATTTATTTTGCAATTGAAATGCAATGATTAGTGAATAGAATTAGAGTTTATCACATGCATACACATTAAATTCAAGCAAAGCAATGAGCATGCAATTGATTGATAATATGTTAAATGATGTGACATAAATGTTGGTCACCATAGTCTAGAAAACTGGTTTCATCGGGTAAGGTGGGTGTTTAATATCTTCCCATCTTGTAAAGTAACCCCCAAGTTTAGATCAAGGATTAGTAGATCAAGTACTTATCCATATAATTTTCAATCTCTAGATTGTAACTAAGAAACAAAATCATGTACTTTATTTTAGATTGTATCTAAGATCAAAACCCTATAATTTCCTAGGATCAATGTACATTCATTCTCAAATCAATAAAATGATGAAATTTTCAATTTTGGTTATTTATTTATTTATTTATTTCAACAATTAAATAAGTAGCGACTCCATTGTAAAACCTTTAATCTAAAGAAGAAATATAATCAGTCAAACCTTTATTTTGAGAGATAATAACACAACTCCACCCATTCATGTGAGTTTGGCCCAATTCCAAAACGGGCCGAGGGCGTAGTCTCTTACACTAGTATCAAAACTCAAAAGGATGATTATGTCACCCCAACTAGGTGTCAACCAAAGAATCCCTTATTGAGAACTTTGCTGGAAATCTCCTTGGACCCTCCAAACTACGTTTCCTTAAATTTCCCTTTTAAGATTCATGTGCTTGGTTCACGAACAAAATAAAATACATATTTAGCAAGAAAATAAGCTTTAGTTGAGAGTTTCAGGAACTTGGAGGTCTTGGTTATGGCTTCCCTTGCTCTTTGACCGAAATTTGGAGAAGAAATAGAGAGTTGCTAGTCTATGGCTATTATATGTGAGTCCCATTTGTTGGGTTTTGTCATTGGGAACCAACTGGTAAAAGGACTTAAACCAAAAAAAAAAAAAATGGTAAAAGGAGATTTAACCATAACTTGACACGTGTCCTTCTTGGAACTGATTTAATGAACGAAATTGTAACTGTTGTAGGTTCCAGCCATCATCTGGTTAAGCTGGAACCAAGAGGTAATCCGTCTAGCTGTCTTAGTTACACATGTAGACTTTACAAGTGGTTGCATTTCTGGAGATTGATGAATGGGTTGGAGCATTTTGGGTGGGCCTTGTCTTGATGACTTTCTCACTTGGGCTTGCACCTTTGTTGCCACTCTTTAGGTCCTATAAAATAAATAACATTTTAATGGGTTTATTTTACATGGACTTTTATCACTAACAAAAATAGTATATATGTTAGGCTTTTTTTTTTTTGAAATATATATATGTTAGGCTTTTAAATATTTGCAGGTATCTAAATAATGATTTACATGGTCTTCCATAATTTACATGGGCTTTCATTATTAATGAAATAATTTAATTTTCCAAGGGCTTTTATAAAATGATTGCTATGGGTTTTTAAGATAAATAATTGTCATGGGTTTTGAAGATAAATATGAATTCCATTGACTTTTGAATATTAGAGAGATAAATAATTTGACATAAGATGAATAATTACCATGGATTTTTGAGATAAATTTCATGGGTTTGTAACATGGCATGAAATAAATAATTGCCATGGGTTTATAATCTTCATGGGCTTATGATATAATTGTTAGATATTTTATTTGTCAAGAATTATAATTGTAGACACCCCATTTTGCCCCCATAATATAATCTTGGAAGAGGATATGGTGGTTGTTTTATGTACCAAAAAATCATGGTCACATTTTAGTCACCGACTCATTCATCACATGTCATGAAGATGATTTTAAGATTTCAATGATCACAACAATTAGTTCAATATCTTAATCAGACTATCAAATCAAAAGATATCACAAAATCAAGTTTCAATGGTCTATATGCCTTCAATTGGGTGAAACCTATCACACATGATTAATTGAAATTAATTTTTATTGATTATTAATTAAAATTAGTTAAATGAATTTTTGTGATTGGTTAAGTGTATTTTTCTTAAATGTGATTTGTTGCATAAGATTAAAATAAGTAAGCTGATAAGTATTAATTTCGGACAGATAATTTGATTTTTTAAAGTAATTATCATGAAAATGCTTATTTTAAAAGCCTAATTATCACTTGGAAATAAATTTTATCATGAAAATAGGTTCAAAATAGATCCATATATATTTTCAAACTCACGAAAATGTTGAAAAGTGTCAAAAACAGTCAATAAAAATTTTTTTAAAAAAAAATTGGAAAATTGCTGATGCGCCAATTCACTATTTTTTGTTTTGAAAGTGCTGATTGGCACAATTCCAGAATATTCCATTTTGACCCCTTTTTTCAGATTTTAAACTCATCCAAACTTATCTTTTAAAGATAAAATTTACCCAATTCGTGTTTACTGATTTGTTAGGCAGAAATGGTCTGTTTTTTAAGTCCCAAACTCTATAAATAGAGGAGAACTCTCATTATTTCAGCACTCTTTTTCCCTTTAATCTTGGAGAAGTTATTAAAGCTCTCTAAGAGCATCTACAATAGTGATGCTAAATAGTTATATTACTATTTTAGCTTTACCAAAATACAAAAGGTTCTTTACAATAATGAAGGTATATCTTTTATCTAAATATTTTACCTTCAAAGTTACTGTACGCAATTACTTTTGGCTGCATACGGTAGCTTGAAACTAAGGCTGTGTTTGTTTCGATGGTAAAGGAAATCAGGAAAACATTTTACACCCTTGAGGGTGTTTGGGTGCACATGAAAATTCGGTCAAACTGAAAATGAATTTCAGTTGACCGTAAAATAGACAGCCTCATGTATGAAAACCAATTACACTTGTATTTTACCTTCAAATGATTTCCAGACTCAGACACCCGGAGAGAAAGAGAGAGAGAGAGAGAGAGAGAGAGAGAAGACATGGGTCCCGACCAAGTAAGCAGAACTATCCTCGCCAGACTTACACTCAGAGAAAGAGGACCCATCCCTTAAGTCGAGCAAGGAGAGGGTACTCCGCTGACCCATCCCACTCCGTCGACCCATTCCTCATTGTCACCGACCCAGTGAAAGACCCACCCTTGAGCCAATCGGACCGCCATGAGCAACCTACCCCTGAGCCGATTTGTCCACTGTGTGAGCAACTCACTCCTAGATCGGACCACCCAATGAGTGACCCACTCCTAGATCGAGCCGTCACCTTTAGATCGACCCATCGTGTCCATGTCGCCACTGCCGTCGCCACCACCAAGTCACCCACGAACTGATCTCTCTCTCTCTCTCTCTCTGTCACTTAAGTCCCTCTCTCACGATTGGTCTTGGGATTTTGATTTTGATTTTTTTTGTTTTGATTTTTGTTTCTTTTGATTGTTTATATATTTTGATTCTCTGTAATAATATTTGTTTGGATCCTAAGAAAATGTGAGAAATATGATAAAAATGGGTTTTCTAAAACATTTTCAGGAACATAACCAAACACTAGAAAATATTTTCCAAAACATTTTTTGGAACACAACCAAACACTAGAAAATATTTTTCAAAGCATTTTTTTGGAATGCAACCAAACACTTGAAAATATTTTCTCATGCATTCATTTTACACTCGGAATTCAATTTACATTGAACCAAATGTAGCCTAAACAGAAAAAATGTTTTTTTTATTCCCACTAACATTAAAATAATATTTCTTCTCTTTTTTTATTTAGGGTGTGTTTGTTTCGCACCCTTGTATATGTTTGGCTGCTACGGAAAATATGGTCAACGGAAAATCATTTACTCTTTGACTAGAAAATAAGCCACTTTGAGCATAAAATCATTTACGCTTTGATTTTACCTTCAAACAATTTTCGGAAATCACACCTGAAGAGAGAGAGCTCGAGCACACTCTTCACACAGTCCAAAACCCATATCCAAGCTCACCTAAGCCAAGCTCCAGCCAGCCTAGATCGTGTCGCCCCACAGTCCAAAACCCATCTCCAAGCTTACCTTTAAACCATTTTCAAAAAAAAAAAAAAGAATCGAACCAAGAGCAAGAAGAGAGAGTAAAGCCGGTGAGATTGCGCACACATAACCCTAGATCACACCACTGCATCCAACCTCAGATCGCACCACCGCATCCAACCCCAAATTGCACCACAACCCCAGATCGCACCACCGCACCTAACCCTAGATCACACCAGTCTCGTCGCGCCCCAGCATCGGCGAGATCGCACCCAGGACCAACCCATGCCTGATCTCTCTCTTTCTCGATCTACCTCTCCCTTTCCCTTTCCCTCAATTGTCGACCATTCTCTCTTCCTCCCTCTCTCTCCGTTTCACTGAATTTTTTAGTTCAATGAATGTTTTGTTTTGATTTTTGTTTCTTTTAAGTTTATTATTGAAATTTTCTATTATGAAATTTGTTTGGAAGCTGAGAAAATGTGAGAAACTAGTAGGAAAATAACATTTTCAGAATACAACCAAACACTTGAAAATATTTTCTAAAATAATTTTCATAATGCAGCTAAACACTTGAAAATATTTTCTTTTTCCGAAAATATTTTCACCTAAAAAATTTTACACCCAGAAAACATTTTACACCGAAACAAACGCACCCTTAATTCTTTTTCTATTTCTTTTCTTTCTTCCGTTTATCACACAAAGACAAAGGCACAACTCCTTCTCAAGCTCTCAGCTTTCACAGCGCTCAAACTCTCATACTCCACAAAGGCTTTAGCTTCACCGATCCCCATCATCCTCATCCGCAAACTTTCACTGATTCATCAACCTCCTCACCGCTGCCACCGAAGCTTGTGCACCGTTGCCGAAGCTCACGCATCATCGCTGAAGCTCATGCATCATCGCTGAAGCTCATGCATCATCGCTGACCCACACACCATCGCTAACCCGATTCATCCTCCTCCTCACCCACTTCAAAGCCTAGCTCATCTCTACCGTTGCTGCCTTCCTCAACCTATTGCTTTGGTTTTCCGTCGATCTCAGGTATCACTCTATTCTTTCTCTCTTCTTTTATTTTTTATTTTTTATAATGATTTTTGCAATATGATTTGTGGTTAAGAAGGCGGTGGTGGTGGTGGCGGCGGCGGTGGAAGAGTCGGTGGCGACGGCGGTGGCAGCAATAGTGGCAGCGGTTGCGGATGCGGTGGTTGTGATTGTTGTTTATTGTAGTGGATATATTATTTTATTGTAGTAGATATATTATTTTATTGTGATGTTTAAATTATTTTATTGTGTTGAAATTTAAAATAGATCCACTGCTGTTGGATGTTTTGTAAAGTGAGTAGGTAAAATAGATAAAAGAATTTTTTGTGGTGCCAAATAGCTAAAAAAAAATAGCACCGCTGTGGATGCTCTAAGAACTCTGATTTTCACTAGACCAGAATCTTTTGAAAAACTTCCCTTTCAGTAGTTTCTCCTTTGTTACTGAATTTTTTTTAGAGGTTGGAGAGATCTCTTCTCTCTTATTTCTAAGAAAATCTCACTTTGCTTTGATTAATACATTCAGGGTGCTTTCATTAATACATTCAGGTATAGAGTGTGCTTTATCCTTTATGCATGCTTGTTCTTAATTTTGGATTCTTTGCAGGTAAAGAATGTAGATATTAATGCTATGCATGCTTGTTCTTAAATTTTAATTCTTTGCATGTTAGTATGAAGATCTTAATTCTTTACATGCTTCTCTTTTCTAGATCTTGATGATTCACATGTTTAGAACTATAGATCTTGTTAGTTCACATGCTGATAAGTATAGATCTAAGATTCTTCGCATGTTTTAGCTTTTAGATCTTGATTGTTTTTAGGTTTTGAATTTTAAATCTAGGATCATTTTCTATGTAGAGAGTCATAGACCTGCCATTATTTCATGCATAATTTTTCTTTTCCATGTGATATATCGAAGTTTAGTACTTATTGTGTTTAAAAAAGCCTTTTTGCAAAGATATCATGGGCATTATGGAATGCTAGAATAAATTCTATTTCGAGAAGGTCCAACAACATCCTAAAGCTATACTGGAAGGGGCAATTGGCTGCTTGGAAGAGTTTCAGAGATTATGTGTAGCAATGGGGAGTCATTAATACTGTTTTTTGAACCTTGTTATAATTTGTTGTGTGTTGTTCTGGTATTTGATGTATTTCTCCAACAGTTTTGAAATTCTGCACCTGTGCTGTGATATTGGAAGAGGCAATTGGCTACTTAGAAGAGTATTGAAGGTTATGTGCAGCAATGGGGTTTTTTGAACCTTGTTATAATTTGTTGAAGACTTTTCTGGTATTTGATGTATTTCTCCAGCAGTTCTGAAATTCTGCACATGTGCTGTGATATTAGAAGGGGCAATTGGCTACTTGGAAGAGTATCAAAGATTATGTGCACTAATGGAGTTTTTTTTGGTATGCTGTTTTGGTTTTCAGCAATTCTGAAATTCTTACCTGTGCTGTGATATTGGAAGGGGCAATTGGCTACTTGGAAGAGAATCAAAGATTATGTGTAGCAATGGAGAACCATTAATTCTGTTTTTGAGTATTGTTATGATTTGTTGTATGTTGTTTTGGTATTTGAAGTATTTGTTATTCTGATGTATTTCTCTCCAGCAGGCTTGGAGTTTATGCGCCTGTGCTGTGATGGCCATGGTGCTGTACCTGTTATATTTGCCTTATATTAATAAAAGTTCAATCTTTATCTCAAAAAAAAAAAAAAAAAAAAAAAAATTGCACTTCATATTGCTAGATCTAGTTTGTCACATGTTTAAAAACGTTTTTCCATTTTTTTAATCTTAAAAAAGAGATCTGAATTTTATCTTAAAGACCCATTCATGTTTTAATCACAAAAACCAGATCTGAATTTTATTTTCAAAACTCATTCATGTTTTCTTTACAAAAACTAGATTTGAATTTTCTTTTTAAAATTCATTTAAAAATCAGATTTGAAATTTTCCTTCTATTAAAGCATTACTTTTCACTGCAAAAATTATATCTCAATCTTTTTCATAAAAAAGCATTGTTTTTCTTATTATAAAATCAGACCTAAATCTTTTTCCATAAAAATGGCATTCTTCTTCATAATAAAAATCAGATTTGCATTTATTTTTCATAAAAAAAAAAAATATTTTTTCCATAATAAAATAGATCTGACTATTTTCTTAATAAAGTTGAGATCTTTTGCATGGGTGAAAGCAAATCTGTGAGTTCTAACTAAGATTTGATTTTAGATTTAGAAACTAACAATTGCATGTTGCATTTTAAAGTTAATGTCTTGTTTGGTTTGAATCAATGTTTGTGGGTACATAAATGGTCATCTGAGATTAGAAGACCATATTTTTTCTAGGTAGAGTGGATGCCTAGCAACTGCCCACTTTATAACCTTGCCCCAAAATCTAGAATTTTAGATTCGTAGATTAATACTTATTGTTTTGTTTTAGGTAGAATGTATTAAGATCAAAGCGATGTAATTTTTACCAATTGTACACATGTTAATTAATGAATATTTGAGGCAATTCAATCATTCAATTTTGCATTTTTTAGTTTTTCTTATGTTTTGTATAAATAAAAAATAAGTGACGACTCCACAATTAATTAACCCAAAAAGATTCCATAAATCCTCTTGAGTTCCAATTCCAATCTCTCACAACTATCACTGGGCTTTAAGTAAAATATTTACATTTGATAATTGTGTTTGTTTTTGTTTTTGTTTTTTTTTAGAAGCCAGACTGAAACTAGCCTAGAGCTTTATTAAACAAAAATTAAGCGACATCAAACAAAACTAGTAGAGCTATATCACCAGGTAAGTCTTCCAACCAAACCTGTGGGCTCGTTACCGACCTTACCTCTCTTTGTCAGGGCATCAGCTACAAAATTTAAATTGCATTTACATGACAAAAATCAAACATAAGTAAACCATGGATATCCTCGATCAAATGGCCATATGTAGATAGATCAGAACTCCCTTTTGACAGGGCTTGGATAATCACCGCTGAGTCACCTTCAAAAATCACTTCCCTTAGACCAATCTCCATGGCAAACTGCACAGCTCTTCGACAGGCGAGAGCCTCAACTATTGCAACTGAGTGGGAAAGCGGAATACGCACGGAAAGGGCCCCAATGATGTCCCCGTTACAATCACGGATCACAACGCCAAGGCCAGCCGAGTTGTTGTCTCTGAAGATGGTTCCATCAAAGTCGGCCTCGTACTGAAAGCGGGCCAGAGGGAACCAATGGGATGGTTGAGGTGGAGGTGGGATGACAGGATCCAGGTCTTGGGCATTAAGAAAGTCTTGAGGCAAGCTTCCAGCAGAAGAACAAATCGTTGATAAGGGCTGAGTAGGTAAGTCCCCAAGCAGTTAGAACAAAAATTTCCTTTCTGTGGTCGTCAGTGACGTGCAAGAACCTGGATAGTAGGTCCGAAAAGTCCAAGGGAGGGGAAGTGACATACATACTGTTAAATCCAAGATAAATTATTGGATTTGGGCCTCCTTTTTTTTTTTTTTTTTTTTTTTTTTCGGGACCTGATTTGCCAAATGATTTTGAGCTTCAAAATAATTGTGTACCAAAAAGGTAATAGTGTTGGGCTTTAAAATGTTTATTTGTCAAGCAATAATTGTCTCGGGATTTAACAATGTTGTTTGTCAAGCAGTATTGCTAAATAGTTAGCTTGGGGTTTCGATGTTAATATTGCCAAGCATGGGTTGTCTTGGGTTCTGATATAAATATTGACAAGCATGAGTCGTCTTGGGCTTCTGATATGAATATTGACATGGGTTTTCTTGGGTTTGATATAAATAGTGTCAAGCATGGTCTTGGGCTTTGACATGAATACTGCAGCAGAGTTAGAAAATTTTTTCAAGGAGAACCAAGCCAAATGTATCATTGTATGACTTTATTTTTGGAAAACAATAAAAAATCTTTTGCTAAAGAGATTTACTTATATATTTTTATTAACTTATACTTTAAAAGCTCCCAAAACTAATGACTTATATATGACAAAAAATTCAATATTAAAAGGAAAACAAATGAGACAACAATAAATTAAAGAGCATTTATATATATTTTTTTTAATGAAAGGGAGCCATCACCTAAAATTTACTCAGTATTTAAAATTTTTAATATTAAAAAGAGGGGGAGGGGGCATTTTGGGAAAATCTAGGGGCCAATCATGGATCATCTTGGTTTTTTTTATATGAATATTGCTAAGTATGGATTGTCTTAGGCTTGAATATAAATATTGTCATGATTCTTTGGGCATGGGTTTGAATAAAATGGAATGTATGTATTGGGCTCTTAGGTTTGGTTTTGGGCGTTGCAGTTTTGCCCAATAATGAAATATAATGAGGTGGAATATGAGACTTTTGGGTTTTGTAATGATGATTTCTTTTGTGGCCCAATTTTGGTAATGAGATGGGAAATTGTAGAGGCCCAAAATCATTTGTGGAGGATACTTGGGTATTTTTTACCGAGTGAGTGAATAAGATCGAATAGAATTGAATTGGGGCATTTTATATGTGTGAAAAATTGTAACTCAACAAAGAGCCCCTAGCATAAAATTACAATGCAATTAGAATCTATTTTGCATTTATGATTGAGCTTCCATTATAATATACTAACTTGTGAGTTGTGACCCGTGCATATGTATGAGGAAAATTAAAAACAATCATAATTGCATACGATACATATTTCATATTATTTTTTTTTCTTTAAAATTTTTAAAGGATCATAGTAGATCCAAAACACAATACGCCCGTGTGCAAATGCGCGCACACATATTCATCAATCTACCAATCTATTTAGAGTTATTGTATTTTTTTTTTTCTTATTCTTCTTGTTTCCATTACAAATTTGCAACTACAAGGCAAGTATTTGTTCGTCATGAATATTGTCAAAATTAGATTTTACAACCATAAAGAAAATTATTTTTTAAAGAATTATTTGATTTTTTTACATTAAAAAAGAAATTATTGTGAATGAGTATTGAGACAATCCCACGTTATTTTTATAATTTAAAATAACACCAAAATCTTATAAATACATGATTGATTTAAAATGTTTGTGAAACAAATGATTTGTGTCTTTTATTTTATTTTTATTATAATTTTTTAATTTTTTAATAGATTTAATCTTTAAAATTAATTGTATATTTTTCATTAGTTCTCTGATCTTCCAAGACTTTTTTGTTTATATTTTGCCAGAATAAACCTTTAGTTAATGCGAGCAAAGATCTTCCCAGACTGTGTTGTAGCTTGTGTTGTTTAATAAAGTCTATTATTCAGCAAAAAAATAAAAAAATAAAAAAAAAATTAATGCAAAGATTTTCCCAGACTAAAAATTGTTCATTTCTCTACTCTGAATATAATTTTTTAGTGTTTTCATTTTTTTGAAAATAAGTACAGTGACATTTTTGTAAAAAAACCAAATTTGTGGATCTCATTAACATTGACTTGTCCTATCAAAAAATACTCTATCTCTCAATTGTGTTGACTTTCAATTGAAAAATATATAGTGAAAAAAAGCAAAAATTAGACCAAAAAATAATGTCAAACATAAAATGAGTTAGGAAGAGAAAATGAATGTAAGATTTTTTTTTTTTTTAAAAGATTCAGAAAATGAAAAAAAGAAAAAGAAAAAAAAGAATCTACCTTATGATAACCGGGCCTAACTCTCTGACTCCACGGTTTGAAAACAAGTGAGCCATTTTCTCTCGCTATGTCTTGTACAAACAATTACAAGCATGTGATTAAAGCTGATCATTTAGGGCTTGTTTGGTTGAAAAAAAATGATCACTCAGTTTTCATTACCTATTACTCATCACTCAATTTTCATCACCCATCACTCAAACTCTATTTTTTCACTCACTCAAAATAAAACATGTTTGGTTTCATTTCTTGTTCAATGTAACTCAAAATTTTGCAATAATGATGGGACCCATTTATTGTACTGGGTCAGACGGATATCCTTGCCTACCCGCGTAAGTTCTCTCTCCTCTTCTTTTTCTTTTTTCCTCTCTTCACTTCTCTACCTTTACTCTCCCCTAAGACCTAAAAATTTTGCCCTTCTCCTCTCTTTCACTCACTGAATCCACCATTTCTCTCTCCCACATTCCTCAAATCAGAAGGAACAAAGAAATGAGAAGCTCCCTCGCCTTATCAAGACTGTCCAGTTCCGGCCATCTCTTCCTCCACTCGCTGTCGATCTCCCCTGTACTCTTCTCCCTTTAATTTTCTTTCTTTCTTTTCTTTTTAGATCAGCGTGTTGGTGTGTGGGTATAGATCGGTTTGCTGGGTTTTAGGGGTCAAATCAGTTTGCTGGGTTTCATGGGTCATATCGGCGTGTGGTTTGTGGCTAGTTGTGGCTTGTGGGTTGTGGCTTGTGATGTGTTGGTTATGGCCTGTGATGGGTGTTGTGGATGATCGTTGTTGAGGTGGGTTTGTGGTGATGATAATTATTTTATTTTATTTTAATTTGAGTCGTGGTGGGTTGGTTATGGTTGAGGCAGTGGGTGGTGGGTGGTTGTGATTGGGTTGGTTGTGCTGATGGAGTTGGTTAGGTTTAGGGTTGCTGGGTCTGTGTTTGGCTGATTTGGGGTTGTTAGGTTCGGTGGTGGAGCTAGCTCGTTGGAGATGAAGAGGGAAGTGAAAATGAAATAGAGGAGCTCCAACGGTAATAACTCAGCCTGTTTCGGATGTGACAATGCACTGGCGAAGGGGCCCACAACTTCATCTAATTTATCGACTTCCCACTGAAACTCAGTTTTTGAGTTTTGAAAATAGGTGAAACTTGTTTTCAGTTTTGGTCACTCACATCCATTTTCCTGAGAAACTGAGTAATGAAAACAGTGATTCAAAACCAATCCAAACAAGTGCTAAGTTTTGAAAACGGGTGGGACCCACACGATTTGGATGATGAAAACAGAAAATTGAGTGATATCACTTAAAACTCTCTTTATCCAAACAAGCTCTTACAGGTTCATTGTCACTATGTGCTTTTCGCTAGGAAAAATGAAAATGATTTAACATTGTTGACAGCTAATATATGTGTGAGGCCAACTCTAGTCGGGTTTTTTTTTTTTTTTTTTTTTTTTTCATAGGAGGCTATCTCTAGTCTTGACTCTGACTAACCTTAACTATTTCTAACCAAAAAAAATAAAAAAAATAAAAAAATAAAATCAATAATAATGTTACACATATTTTGCTTAAATATTTACAGCTAATTTGGGTTTTGATTAAAAAAAATTACTTCTTATTTTTTGTCTTAACTTTTTGCAACAATGTCTTATTTGGTACACCCATTTGAACATATGTTTTCAGTTTTTAAACAATGTTATATGTATTTTTATATACTTTTTTAGCTACACGTATTTCTACACATGTTTTCAAACAACAAAACACATGTTTTTAAGTGCATGTACCAATCCCCCCATAATTTTTAGTTTTTGAAAGTAAACTAATTTTTAATTTTTTGTCACACATTTAATAAAAAATTACCAAAAATTATATCTTTTCATAATCATTATGTTATTCTCACCAAATATTTCACAAGGATTGTTTTATTATTTTCAACAAAAGAAATGTTGCACAAGTATTGAGATGGTAAAGTTTGACAATTGTGAATTTGGGAAATGATAAAATGATAAAAAGAAATGAATCGGGCTAAAAATCAATAAAACCCCCCAAAAAATAAAATATTATTGTAAAAAGAAAAATTCTAAAAGTACTACAAGATTTGTTACATAAAATTTAAAAATAAATGTGATTGATAGATTTTAATTACCTCATAAAAAGAAAAATACTAAAGGTATTATAAATTTTACTACCAATGATTCCATTTAGAGACTCAATTCCAAGTATCCCTACCAATGATTCTACTATAATTGAGAAATGTAAACCGAACGTGTAAACTAACTCTCTCCATAAGTTAGATACATTTAAAAAAAAAACTTTTATTTTCTCCCCATTTTGAAAAACAATTTCATCTCCCCCTAAATAAAAATAGTTAAATTTAAACAGGAGGATTCCCAAATTTCATCTATTTCCCCCCCTTTTTGTCACGTATTGACAAAGATAACTCAAACAAAGAGTAAATACATACACAACAAAAGGCAAGAGAATGTAGAGAATTAAGGGAACACAAAAAAATTCAGCTCTATAGAAAATAGAGGCAACTCCTCCTATGAAGAGCAACAACTCCCCCTATGAACAGTATAGTTTTAAAAACAATTTTCTCCCCTATAAAAATAGGAAAAACACAACAATTTTTAGGAAAAACAATTTTGGGGAAAATTTAGGAGGTGGGGAAAACTAAAAAGACACAAACCTAACAAAAAAAGTTGAGGATACACATGAAGAAAAATATTATCTCTTTCAATATATGCAAACTTGACACTATGTGACTCATAAACAAACTCTTAATAGAAGAGAAAATATTTGCACATTTTTTATCTACCATATCTCAAAAAAAAAAATATTTCCAATTTTTAGCAGTTCACACATCAAGAAAAATAGCATATACTAAATTGTATAGAACTCAAAAATTAATCAATCAATTTTTAAATCAAGTTGAGTACCCAATTTTGCAAAGTGTATGTGTGTTGTGTGTGAAAACAATGAGAGATATGACAGCAAAAATGTAAGATGGATAAATAAAATAATGCAATGCATATGAATCCTATTACAATTGATGCATGAAAATACTAATCGGTCAAAAAACTAAAAATTTTCTAGTTTCAATCGGTCAAAAGGAATCGTGCCAGAAATCAAAAAACACTTAAAAACATATTTGACTGATCGAGAGGAATCGAGGTAACCCGAGAGTTTCAAATTAAAAGTGGGATTTTCTTTTTCCTTTTCAATCAGTCGAAAGACAGACTCGATTGATCGAATCCTGAAGAATTAGAAATTTTTAAAAAACCTAGAAATTTTCTGCAAAAACATTTGGAAAACAGATTTTTATGATATGGGATGCATGTTAATGATTCCAAAAGTTTTCAAAAATTCTTTCCTATCAAAAAAATTTCTTTGTTAAGCCAAAACAAATTTAATCACACAATTCTTACCTCACAACCCCAAAAAGTATTAAACACATCAAGAAGTTTAATTTTGGAAGGCCACAAAACTTAACACACAATTACATGTACCAAATTTAACAAAGTTTTGCTTGTGGTGTTTGCAACTAGTAAGTGTATGAGATACTCACAAGCTGATATGTAGAAAGAAAATAAGCACAATTTCTACATTATTCATCACATAAGTTTGAAAGTGACTATCACCTAAAGAGTTATATCATATAACTCCCACATCTCCTAGAAAACACATTTGCAACATGCAATTTTTTTTTTGAAGCATATATTTTTTCTTTTGAAGCATATTTTTCTTTGTTATTTATTTATTTATTTTTAAATTTATTTATTTTGCTTTTTTGCTTCTTTTAACTAATGTACAATAACACCTTAAATATTTTGATGTGCAAGTGCCACACCTTACCGAGCATGGCTTTTATGATTTGCACACAGGTATTCATGATTGGCGAGTAACAGTGGTGAGATGGTTATTTAAGCCTTTCTCCTAGGATTTTTTATTCCTTACAATCAAAAGAATGTGACTTTAAAATCAAGAGCATGTGTTTAAAAACCATAAACAACTCACACAATATAAGCACTACATAGCACTAACTAACAAAGTGCAGAAAAATAAAGTTTATCAAAGTTAAACAAGGGACACAGTCATGAAATGTAAATTTCATACGCCAACCTCAATTACACATCTTGAAGATGTATAATACCAAAAAAAAAAAAAAAATTGAATTTTCAAAAATTTTGGCCAAAAATAAAAAGCACACATTCTGCTAAATGAAAAAAAAAAAAAAATGCAAACAATAATGCATGAACAATGCTCAACTAAGCTATAGAGGGTACACCAACAAGAAATATCAATTTCTTAATTAACCCATGAGTACATGTACAATCTAGTACATACTTATACAAAATAGTATTTATCTCAAAATAGTCATGCACTTAGTTATGCAACACACACTATTTAAGTTTCTCCACAACATCAAACATGTTCTAAATCAAGAGAGAGATATCATAATTCATTTAATCCTCAAGAAAACAAGACACAAAAAAATAAAATATTTTTGTCTTTTTGAAAATTTTCAATGTTTTGGGATTTTTTTAAACAAAACAACCTAAAACAGAAATAAAAACATGTCCATAAATAATTGAAAGAATTATATCAAGGACAAATAAACAACACTCACCTTAGCAAATCTTTTCTCACCCATATAGCACGTGTCTTAAGCTTTGTAGGTGAAAAACCATGAGAAGTAGAGTGTATTTGAGGGATTACATACTTCTTTTGAGAGAGACTGAAATCCTGCAATTTCCTTTCACAAGCCAACAAGCTTAAATGTTTCAAAAGCATATGAAATAATTTATGAGGACTTATGGCAAGAGAAATATCATCACATATCCTAGACTGAAACACAGAATGCTTAAATTTCAATTTATGATAGTTAGGACGAATGTGACCAGACACACCACAAAAGTGACAAACAGGAACAAATTTAGGAAAATCGGTATTCCTAACAGCAGATCTAGTCTCAGATTTTGGTTTTTGGCTCAACAAAGAACAATTTGGTCTAATATGACCAACAACACCACAAAGATGGTGGGTAGGCACAAAAATAGATTTCTTTTGCACTCTAACAGTAGGTTTAGACAAAGGTTTAGAAACTTTAATGTCTACATCAGAACTTTTACCTTTGTCTAACCTAGCAAAATAAGCCTTTTCTTTATGATTCCTCTTGAAGGGAGGGATATAAAATTTTCCAGCTTTAGGCTTAAGAGAAACAGAAACACATCTATCAACAATACTAGACTTGGTAATAGTCAAATTTTCAAGTTTAGCTTTAGACTCAACTAACTCTTGCTCCAAGCTTTTCATCTTCTCATCTTTAGAGGAAAGTTGATTTCTCAAAAATTCATTCTTTTTATTTGATTCATTCAATCTCACAATCAATCTCTCTTTTTCAAGAGTAGCCAATTTTAACTCTTCCTTGAATTTTTTAGCAATTTTCATAGATTTAGTTAATTCCCCATGGAGAGTTTCACAGGCATCAACAAGATCAACAGAAACAATAGTGTCCTTTTTATTCAAATCATCACAAATATGAGTAGACAGACACTTAAAATTATCCATGACAAGAGGGATCAATGATCAACTCTAGGTTAAGAAACCTATGAACAAGAGCTAACCCGCTTTGATACCACCTGTTTGTGCATTTACACCCCTTAAACCAGATTTTTTAACCTAATATATTAACCAAATTGATTATTAGGTTTATTATTCAGATTTAGGTTTAACAAGCATATATCATATCATGCACAAAAGTGGAAAAGTAAATAACACCACGATATGATGTCTTAGGAAAATCGATGAAACGAACCGTTTCAAGGCAAAAACCTAGAGAGGATTTAAGCTAATTATCCTCAAGGTAAAGCAAATCCATTATAAGAGAATTGAAGTTTTTACAATCAGATTTAACTTTAAATCTATTGCTACCTCCAGTGGTAACTTACTGACATGACCATGTGTAAGTTTCGAATCCACGGACTCCTCTTCTTGGATTTGCAAAACAAAAACTCCCATGTTTGTGACTTTGAGATCCCACTCAAAGGTAGCAACACAAACTCTCTAGTTCGTGACTCTAAGACCACTCTTGAAGGATTAGATCATCAGCAGTTGTTGATCTTGTTGTAGTAACTTCAGATTTACCGAATCTAATGATATGAGAATGATTTCCAATAGTGACTTTGATAGAGGAAGGCATAATACCTTTTAGATCTCACAAGAGTACCTCTAAAGTCTTTAAAAGTCTGAAAACGTAGTTAGGGTTTTCCTTTATATACTAGAAGTGTTTCACTTGAAATCTAAAACGTTTAAGCAAAGTTTGGGCTGAAATAGAATTCTGTAGAAATTTCATGTCTGCGATTTTTGGTTGGTTGGATATTATTTTCGATTGGTCGGATTTCACTGAATTTGAACTCTCCTTTCTACAACTTGAATGTTCTTTTATTTTGACTTGTAGCACCTTGAGTATTGTCTAATAAAACCTAGAGACTTAGGAATCTATATCTAGACAAGTTTATGCTCACGGTTTGCCAATTGTTCTAAACTTTTAGAACCTAACAAATTATATAATTAAAATATCTTTTTCCAAAATTAATATCTTCATAAATATTTTTTTAAAAATATACATATAAAATAAAGTAGTATAAAAATTAGCCTTAGATACTTAGATACAATTTATCATTTAAAAAAAATCAAAACAAAAGTGTATAAAAGAAACATTATGCCAAGTTGCCAACCGTTCTAAAAAAGAAAAAAAACCACCTATCACATCTTTTCCTTCGTGGTTCATCTTTCAATAAAGAGAATAGTGGCGGAATAAATTAAAGAAACTAAGCCCTTTCTATCCCAAAAAAAAAAAAAAAAAAACTATGACCGTTTTTTCCGCCTTTGTGCTTGTGTTTTATCCAAAGTTTACAATGGAAAGTTGAAATGACGGGCATGGGAAAAAATGAAGCTGATTTAATTCTTAGTAGAGCTATCCACGGATTAGGTTGCCGGCAGGTGGTTGTTGGTTTCAGTTGAAACCGAAAATCATAAAAATCCGCCGAAACACAGTGAGATCTCGCTAGATCCACCGAGATCTTGATAGATCCGGAGCAATCTCATCGGATCCGGCGAGATTTCCGCCAAATCATGCGGAGAAATCACCGGTTCGGCCAAATCCGATGTATATCATGCTGAAAATCGCTGGATTTAGCTGAAAATGTGGCCAAAAATCTGGAAAAAAAAGGTTGGAATTGATGGTCTTTAGGTGGGTCGGGTTTCACGGGTTTTGGAGAAGGAGATCCAAAACCGACCCGCCAACATCGGGGACCCAAGTTTGACCACCAGAGCCGTTAGATTAGGTGGTTTCGGGTCGGATTTGGGTGAGTGGGGCAAGTTGGGCAGGTGGGTGGGTGGGTTGGACAAGGCTGATTCTAAGGATGTGTTTGTTTCGATGTAAAATGTTTTCTAATAGAAAATTTAGAGAAAGGTTTTTTTTTTTTTTTTTTTTAAAAAAAATTGTTTGGTTGCGTTCTTATAACTGTTGTGGAAAACATTTTTTAATGTTTGGCACTTAAAAAAAAAAAAACTCATTTTCTAATGTAAATATAAACAATAATATTTTCACAACTTCAAAATAATGATACATAATTATTAATACTTAGGGTCTGTTTGGTTGGTGTGATAGAAAAGTTGGAG
This sequence comes from Quercus lobata, assembly GCF_001633185.2. Lineage (NCBI taxonomy): Eukaryota > Viridiplantae > Streptophyta > Magnoliopsida > Fagales > Fagaceae > Quercus > Quercus lobata. Next base: position 10,425,797 of record NC_044914.1, read on the forward strand.
GATAGAAAATGGGAAATGGATAAAAAAGTGGGAAGGTAGAAAAAAATTTAGTTTTCTCTCATTTGTGTTTGGTTGGGAGGATGGAAAAGCGGAGAGATGGAAAACTCATTTCTTTGGTTGAGAAGAAAAATGAGATGATGGATAATGAAGTTGGTATAAATTTACAACTATGTTCCTATTAAAAAAACAAAAAATAGCACATTTTTTTAGTTAAACAATTGTGTATGGACACTCAAAAAAAAAAATTTAAGATAAAAGAGCACAAGCCAAAGGAAGATGAGCACACCCAAAAAAGGGGAAAAAAAAAAATCGAATGAGAAGTACAAGGAAAAGACAAAAACCAAAGAAGAACACCAAAGAAAAAGATTAAAAAAAAAAAAAAAAAACTGAAACAAATAGTATACCAGAGAAAGACAAAAATCAAAGAAAAAACAACAAACTCATGTGCAACTTACACATGGGCATTTTTGTCTGCTCATTTTCATGAGCCTTTTCCTCTCAATTTTGGGGAGAAAACATTCTGGTGGGCTTGGGTCTCACCAATTTTCTCTCATCTCCCTTCTCCAACCAAACACCTATAAAAAATATTTTCTCTAAACTTTTTTCTCTCCCATTTTCCATCCTACCTAAAATCTCCCCAACCAAACGGATCCTGGGAAGAGTGATTATAGGTAACATTTTAGTTGCATATGAAATTTTGCATAGTATGAAAAATAAGAGGGTGGGTAAAGTAGTTCAAATAGCCCTTAAATTTGGCATAAGCAATGTTTATGACCAAGTTGAATGGAGTTTGATAGTTTTTAGACCCCTTAAAACAATTGATTTAATCTAGGTAATTAGCCAAGTTGTTACTTAGTCCAATTAAACAAGTCTAGGTTATTACAATATCAAAGATCAAATCATGCAAAGCAGCGGAAAATAAATAACACAAGATATGATTACCCAGGAAACTAAATCGGTAAAAACTTGGGGAGGATTTGACCTAGCTATCCTCAAGGTAAACTTGAATTCACTATCTTGAAAGAATCGAAGTTCATACAATAAGACTTACAAGCCCCCACACTCGACTTCTTATTGTTACCAACTAGTAGAACTTACTGACATGACCACGTGCAAGCTCCGAATCCACGGACTCCTTCTTTCTTGGATTCACCACCAGATACAAGCACACCCGCTTGTGTTTTCTTTAAGCTTCAATGGCAGCAACTGAATTGATCATCAAGGCGTAGATAAATCTTCTCCTTGAAAACCCTAAGTTTGTGTAAAGGAAAACTTCTCTAGATCTCACAAGAGATTTACACAAATCGCAATTATGAGCAACACTAAAACGTGGCTAGGGTTTGCCTTTTATACTTAGGAGAAATAAGAAACCCTAAAAATTCTTTAAAACACTTAGGGCTGAGTTGGAAAAATCTGCAGAAAATCATTCTGCCTGAGCTTCGATCGATTGAGCCTGTCTTTCGATCGATCGAGCCAGGCCGAAAGGCACAATGCTTTCTTACTTTAACTCGATTCCAAATTTATATAAATGCATAACTTTGAGCTAGACTAAAACACTTCTAAACACATTGTTTTGATCATGGTTTGCCAACAATATAAATTAGAGTTCTAAATACATAAAATCCTAAGACTTTAGAACCTAACAAACTCCCCCTTTGGCAATCCGTGACAAAACACAACTAGAAGCTCAAAGTTTACAAAATAAAAAGCCCTTTACAAAATAATGCTCATAAAAAAAATTCAATCCTAACTACTATTCATCAATTGCAAGTGTAGACAGCAGCTCAATTGAATCAACCTGTATATTTCCTGAAACACTAAACAAAATGCATAACCGCATGTGTGGAAACAATACAAGTAAACAAATTAAATTAACTTCTTGATTTCAAACAACACACAAATAAAGACATATTTCAATGAATAACTTATAAATATAAATCAATAAGCAGTTTGAAACAAGAAACACATAAAGTACCAACAAAACATAAAACTCCCCCTAACATGAATATCCCATAAAAAACATGACAAGAGCTAAAAATGTAAAGTACAAAGTGAAGCACCTAGATACAATCTAAACTCCACAAGCTCCAACCAAAAACATATACTCCCCCTGAAAGCAAAAACTCTACAAAGTACTCCCCCTTTTTGTGACGGAATGCCAAAGGGCAAACAGAATCCATCATCAAAAGGGAGGTGGTCTAAACTGCGCCAACTCCGCACACAAGGCACGGATCTCATCGAGCATGTCCACCAAAATCTGTCCATGAGCTGCCTGAACGGTCAAGACATGATCCAACGTGCGACGTATGTCTGAATCATCCAAAGCAGTCAGTGAAGGAACATCATCATCAGCAGCAGCACCTGATGTCTCAGCATCAACACCTGTAGAAGAGGGAGGAGGGGGAACACCACTAGATGACGCACCTCTAGGACGGGAAGGAGCAACTCGCAAGTGAGCAGTCCTCTGTCGAAGAAAGGTGGCACCTATGGGAGCAACAACATGAACAGGCTCACCAGACGAAAAACCATCTAGACCTAAAAAGAGCAAAATCCTATGAATGAAAATAGGATGAATAAGCGCATGCCCTACAGCAGAACTCCTATGAACCTCGTTCAAAGAACGAAGGAACAAGTGAGGAAAACTGATAGACGCTTCAGAAGTAAAGGCATATAAAAACACACATCGCTCTAGAGGAATGGTGTGGAAGTGAGAAATAGGCCACAACGAATGACACGCTATCCTAAAAAAAAATGGGCAGTCTCGGTAAGCTCAACGGACGTGATCCGAGGATCAGAACCCCACTGGATAGATGACCCAGTAATGTATGACATGACTACATCTAATGAGGGTGACTCATCATAGGGATAGTTAGGCTCCCGAATAACCGGAACCCCAAGAGCCTCAACCACTACCCGAGGGGTAATGGTGAACTCAACACCTCGTATCCAACTCCTAACAAGGGTGTTGGAATCATAGACGTGGCAAGAGAGGTTCGAGAAGAACTCTCTAATCAGGGCGGTCGGGGGTGGATGATCTATCTCTAAGAGAGGCAACCAACCTCTAGACTCAAAATTGGCCCTAATGGCCGGATCAAGCTCATCTAAGATTACAGCTTGCTCAACCCAAATCTTACACTTACGGTTCAAATTCTTAAAGGCCTTTCTGCACTTATCATTCCTAAACTCCTCAACCCTAGAGGGAGACACAGAGGAAGTGGAAGGGGTTCTATTGGCTCTAGTTTTCCTAGGCATAGTGCTAGGATAAGGACCAAAACACAGAGCAAAAGAACAAAACACAAAACCAAGGGCAGACTGCAAGTTAGCACAAAAAAAATAATTAAAATCTATATGATGCACGACAAATTTAAATGATATGATGCATGTTCTAATGCAATGAATTAAGTCCAAAAAGTTCAAATTCACAAAATTGGCTTGAACATTGAGGTATTAACACAAAAACCCCAAAATTTGGAAAACCACTTGATCAATTTGAAAAATATTGACGAATTGATCATTACACATGATAGAATTCAAAAAATAATGACTAAATACATCAATTTGACAAGCCAATTTCATCAATTTAACCCAATTAGACAAAATCTCCAATTCGGAACAATTTCAAACCCTAGAATTTCCAATTTTTCAAAAACTACAAAATTGATCAAATTAAACTACAAGAATCATCATTATAGCATCCTAGAACAAAAACCCATTGATCAATTTCACCAAAATAGGTTTGAATCATCAAAAACCCCAATATATAGAAAGTGCCAAAAATACCCACAACAATGCATGAAAAATGCATGAAATCAAGAAATAAAATGCAAAAGGAAGGGCAAAAGAGACTTACTGGCCTTCAAGGACAAAAACCTTGCAAAAATATTGGAGGAAAACGACAAAAAAATCGTTGGTGGAGCGTTAGCCAAGTCGGAGAGAGAGGAAAGTTTGAAAAACTTTTTGAAAAAGTGCCTTTGAAAAGTCCAATCTAACTTTTTTAAAAAACATGTTTCACGAGTTTTGATCGATCGAAAAACAGTTTCGATCGATCGAAACATACAAAGGCTCTCTCTTAACAAAATTAAAAATTTTTGATCGATCGAAAAACAGAATGGATCGATCGAAATGGGTAGAGGCTCACCAAATTTGAGGAAAAACACAGTTTTTTGAAAAAGACATTTAGAATCAACTCAAAGCATTGAAATTTAAGAACAATAATGCATGAGAATGAGATGATATAATTTTCCAAAACAAGAATTTTAAGCCCAAATTCCCCAAAACAAAATTTCTTGCATTCTCCATAAATTTTCAAGCAACAAATTAATTTTGCACAAAATTTAAAGTATTTGCAAAATTTGGTTGGTCAGACCATAAACATACACAATAACATGTACAAAGTTTAGTAAAGAGTAACTTGTGTAGTGTGTGCAACTAGCAAAAACTTGATATACATGTGAGGTGATATGTGAATAGCAATCAATCACAAAGTCTACAAAATTCATCACAAAAAATTTAAAAGAGACTATCACCTAAAGAGTTACATCATATAACTCCCACATCTCCTAGATCATAAGCTTGCAATCATGTAAGTTTCTTGTATTTATACCTCATAATATATATACCAATTTTAAGTCATGTGAGTTTGGCATCAAGCCTAATAGTACACACCAATTTTAAGTATTAAGCAATTTAAACCGAGGCTTCACGTTATGTTCTTTTTGTGTATGTGCTACACTTTCTCGAGCACAAAATCTTATGATATGCACTAAGGTGTTCATGATTGGCTAGTGAACAGTGGTAAGATGGTTATTTATGCCTTTCTCTAAAAGTTCAAGTCAAACATTCAAAAACATGTGACTTCAAGATTAAGACAGAATAATCAAGAACCATAAATATCTTTCCCACACAACATGCACTACAAAACTTCAACTAGTAAAGTGCAATAAGTAAGCTCATCAAAGCTAAACAAGGTACAAAAGACATGTTATGTGAAAATAAATTGACCAACCTTGTTCTCAAAAATCAAGAAGAATAATACAAAACAAAATTTGCTTCATTTTTCTTCTTCTTCTTTTTTATTTTTTTATTTTTTTTATTATAAAAAAAAAAACACCTAGAATGAAATACATGAATGTTATGCAATGCAAATCCTAGAAAAACAAGAAAAAAAAAAACAAAACCAAAGAACAATGGTCACAAAGGATAGAGCAATGAAGCACAAGGACCATGTCAGAAAGACTCAGTTAGTTCGAGTCTTTTGCATCCAAAACCTTTTAAATGCACTATGAGCATTGGAGTTCTTATTCACATGAGAATGATTACCAACTCCATGATTGGAATAAAGGTTTAAAGTCTTTACCAATTCACCAATAAGTACCATAGGATCTTGTGCTTGAGGCACAGGTACTTTTGGTTTGTTTGCTCTCTTAGCAACTTGCAGCTTGTAACAGTTTGGACGAATGTGTCCAGACTTTCCACAAAAGTGACAAACTCATGCAAGCTTATCACGTGTCTTGTCCTTAGATAGGGTAGACTTCTTAGACTTAGACTCTTTCAGATCAACCCTAATCTTCCTAGATGATGAACCTTCTAAGGGTTTAACAACCTCACTCACAGGGGGTTTGACAGTTTCACTCACTATCTCACTCACGGAAGGTTCAGAAGAAGAAGATGAAGGAACAAATTTTGTGGAATGAGGAGCAGACACAGAGATGCTTTCAACATAACCTAATCTAGTTTTGTCAGAAGAAGACTTTTGAACACTTAACATTTGATCAAGTTTAGAACTAGCAGATCTAGCAATAGATAAATTAAGTTCCAAAGATTTAACTTTATCAAGCAAAAGCATATTTTCAGTTTTCACATTGTTCAAAAGTTCATTAGCATCAAACAGTTTAACAAGCAAATTCTTCTTTCCAAGCTCAAGAGATTCAATTTTCTTCAGGCCAAGTTCAACATTCATAGCATCCTTTGCAGCAACTTTGCAAAGTTTATTATAGGCCTCTCGAAGATCTGCATCTTCAGAGAGTTCTCCATCAGAAGGGTTCTCTTCAATAAATATGCTCTCATCGACTACAGATATAGCGGTGAAAGCAATGAAGTTTCCATCCTCATCACAATCAGACTCATTATCAGAAACTTCACCATCACTAAGGGTTACAGCCATAGCCTTACCCTTAGACTTCAAATAGGTAGGACATTCAGATTTCATGTGTCCATACCCTTGACATCCAAAACACTGAGAGCCCAATGAATTATTAGAAGATTGACCTACTTTTTCTCTAGGTTTATCATTATTGTTAACCTCAGTGGGATCATGCTTCCTAAAGTTTCTAGGTTCGGTAGTGTTTGTGCCTCTTGCCTCTCTATTACTATTCCTGAGAAAGTTTCTAAAGTTCTTGGCAAGGTAGGCAATCTCTGTAGTAGAGAGCTCATCATCAAATCCACCACCTTCAATATCATCAACTGACTTAAGAGCCATTGATTTGAATTTGGTAGTTTTGGGTAGATCCAACTCATAAGATTGAAGAGATCCTACAAGTTCATCAACAGGGATGGAATCCACATCCTTGCTTTCAGTAATGACAGTCACCTTGGGTCTAAAGTTTTCAGTTAAAGATCTAAGAATCTTCCTAACAATTTTAGGTTGATCATAGATTTCACCCAAGTTAAAAGCAAAATTAACAATATCATTCAATTTAGCATAGAATTCATCAAAAGATTCATCATCAGACATCCTAATGCTTTCAAATTTAGAAGTCAGTTGCTGCAATTTATTGATTTTGACAGCCTTTGTGCCTTCATGCACAGTCTGGAGGATATTCCAAGCAGTATGAGCAACCTCAACATTAGAGATTCTCTTAAATTCCTCCATAGAAACAGCGTTAAAGATCGCATTCATAGCCTTGCTATTAAACGCAACTGCTTCTTTTTGAGAAGTTTCCCACTCACTAACAGGAGTAGTGGGCTTCTCCCATCCGTATTCAACAGAGTTTCACACTCTCTCATCAATGGATTTCAAGAATGCTTTCATCCTTACTTTCCAATAAGCATAATTATTCCCATCAAAGTGAGGAGGAATAACTAGAGAGTGTCCGTATTCCATGACAACAGAGGTCAAGGATCAGCTCAGTGATCAAAGGATCAACAATAAAAGAGCTACCCGCTCTGATACTACTTGATAGTTTTTAGACCCCTTAAAACAATTAATTTAACCTAGGTAATTAGCCAAGTTATTACTTAGTCCAATTAAACAAGTCTAGGTTATCACAATATCAAAGATCAAATCATGCAAAGCAGGAGAAAATAAATAACACAACATATGATCACTCAAGAAACCAAACCGGTAAAAACCTGGGGAGGATTTGACCTAGCTATCCTCAAGGTAAACTTAAATCCACTATCTTGAAAGAATTGAAGTTCATACAATAAGACTTACAAACCCCCACGCTCGACTTCTTATTGCTACCAACCAGTAGAACTTACTGACACAACCACGTGCAAGCTCCGAATCCACGACTCCTTCTTTCTTGGATTCACCACCAGATACAAGCACACCTGCTTGTATTTTCTTTAAGCTTCAATGGCAGCAACTGAATTGATCATTAAGGCGTAGATAAATCTTCTCCTTGAAAACCCTAAGTTTGTGTAAAGGAAAGCTCCTCTAGATCTCACAAGAGATTTACACAAACAGCAATTATGAGCAACACTAAAACGTGGTTAGGGTTTGCCTTTTATACTTAGGACAAATAAGAAACCCTAAAAACGTTTTAAAACACTTAGGACTGAGTTGGAAAAATCTGCAGAAAATTATTCTGCCCGAGCTTCGATCGATCGAGTTTGTCTTTCAATCGATCGAGCCAAGCTAAAAGGCACAATGCTTTCCTGCTTTAACTCGATTCCAACTTTACATAAATGCACAACTTTGAGCTAGACTAAAATACTTCTAAACACATTGTTTTGATCATGGTTTGCCAACAATACAAATTAGAGTTCTAAATATATAAAATCCTAAGACTTTAGAACCTAACAGAGTTTACTTATATTAGGTTATGGAGAAGATGGGGTTTCACTCTAAATAGATACAATTAATATTGAAATTCCTAACCACAGTTCATTACTTTGTATTCTTGAGGATTAAGACAAGATGACCCTATATCATCTTATCTCTTTTTTCTCTATGCTGAGGGTTTTACTGCACTAATTTGAAAAGCAGAAGTAAAGGGAATGATAAGACGAACTACAATAGGTAGGGGTGGCCTTGTGTCTCTCACCTCTTATTTGCTGACGACAGTTCGATATTTTGTCGTGCTTCAATGGAAAAGTGTCAACAAGTCATAACCTTGCTTAATTTGTATGAGGGGTGTGGGCTTTAGCACCTGCAACAAGTGGTTTCTTCGTGGGAAGTATGCCTTGGCTTGGATTGGACTAGATAGAGGGTGAAAATGGAGTCGCCACCTAGTTTAAGTCCAAGAACCAAATTGGACCTTTTGGGCCACTTACTTAAATGCATAAATCTGCATACGAGATTATGAGTCCGAAGTTTGGGGATGACTTGGGAAGGTGTCAGGCACCTAAAACTGACCGACTTCTGGGTTGGCCTCCATTATGTGTTGTTAGGCCATATTTAATTAAAGAGTTTATTAAGAGAGCCCCAATCTTTAACCTAAACATACATCATGAACTTAAGAAAGAAACACAAACAACAAGTTAAAGATCACACAATAACAGAAAAGGAAACACATTAAAACTAACTGTTAGGTTCTAAGAAATTAGGAACTAATGTATTAGAACTTCAATTTATATTATGTTGGCATACCATGATCAAAACATAGAGTCTAGGTTTAGACTTGCTCAAAGTATGTTTATTTGTAATTGGAATCGAGTGATTGCAAAATTTATTGGAATTAATCTGCAAGGCTCGATCGATCGAAAATTAGACTCGATCGATTGAACCACGTGTAGATTTATTTTTCTGTAGAATTCCAGTTCAGCCTAAACTCTATTTAAACGTATTAGGGTTCAAGTAAAACTCTCCTATATATAAGGGAAACCCTAGAACGTTTTTTAGAAGTTGTTTTAGAGAGATTAGAGTGCCTTTTGTGCCTCTTTTTGTATTTAGGATTTTGTACCCAAAGGCTCTCTAAAGGTTGCTCATATTACTGTTTGTGTAAATCTCTTGTGGGATCTAGAGGAGTTTTCCTTTACACAAACTTGGGTTTTCAAGGAGGAGATTTTATCTACACCTTGATGATCAACTCGGTTGCTGCCATTGAAGCTTAAAGAAAACACAAGCGGGTGTACTTCAATTCTTTCAAGATAGTGGATTCAAGTTTATCTTGAGGATAGCTAGGTTAAATCCTCCCCAGGTTTTTACCGGTTTGGTTTCCTGGGTGATCATATCTTTATGTTATTTATCTTTCCGCTGTTTTGCATGATATGATTGTTTTGATTATGATAACCTAGTTTTGTTAAATTGGACTAAGTAACAACTTGGCTAATTACCTAGGTTAATCCAATTGTGTTTTAAGGGGTTTAAAAACCAACACTAACTTAAACAAATATTATTAAAAAAGGAAAAGATAACAATTAAATAAACACAAAAAGGAAAAATATCACAAATAAACCAAACATGACAAAAATACTAAATCAAGCATAGAAAAAAAATAAACATGATTAATTAACTTAAATAAAGTTAAATAGAATCAAATAACATGTGAAAATAAATAAATTAATAAAAACAAGATTTTTGGCCAAACTTGAGTTTAGGGTGTGTACGTATACTTAATGATGCGTACGCATGGTCAAAACCATGCACATGCATGCTCAATGATGCGTATGCATTCTTTAGCAAAGATTTGAAAAATTACATTTTTATTAAATCAACCAAACACAAACCCAAAGAAACACAAGAAAAGCCCTAAAAATAAATATGATCAACTACTCAAAATTAGATTAACATGACAAGAAAAGGAGAATGGCAATTAAACAAATTAAACACAAATATATAACTAACTACATTAAGAAAAAAACATGGATTTATCACAAGAATGAAATAAATGCACAAACACAATAAAAACGGATTATAATAAGCCCAAAATCCTATTAACACATATCAAAAGAGAAAAATTCAACAAACAAATTAAATATAACAAGTTAAAGAAACTAAATCAAGAGACCCAATTTAATCCTATTAAACAAAGTAGGAGTTCATGGAAAAAATACTAACCTTGCTTAGGATCATGACTTTTAGGTTGTTTAACTGACCCCTTAGTGCCTACAATACAAGATTAGATTAAAGAATAAGGCAATTAAAGAATCACAACAATACTTTGATAATCACAACTCAAGAATAAGATTATAATTGAAAATGTTATAGAAAACAAATTTGAAAACTAGTTTCTGCCTTAGAACTAACTAAAGAGAGATTTTGAATCTGTAAAAAAAATGTACCTAGGTGTTGTGTGGGAGTTTTTGAAAATATGATTAGGGTTTTAGAGAATATGGAGGCACAAAAATAACTTTCTCTAGCTCGGGTTTATATTGGAGACATAAGGTGAGTATTTATATGTTTAAATAAGGGTTTTCAGAGCTTTTTAAAGGCCTTTAAACGTTCTCAAGGGTCTAAGGGCCGGCCCCTATTAAAGAATGGTGTTTTCAGGGCCCAAAACTCAAGTTCGAAGGACCTAGAAACTAGCCTGTGTATGCAGGTTCATGCGTACGTATGCTTAAACCATGCGTACGCATGCTTCCCAAAAACCCTAAATTCAACTATAGTTTTGGTCCAACTTCAAACGGTTATAACTCAATCAATTTATATCCAAATTATGAACAATGTATGTTCAAATTGAAGCCCAGGATGTCTACTTTCCAATAAAATAAACTTCACTCAAAAAGTTTTTGTGTATAAAAATTTATGGTAAAAACAGTGAGCAATTATTATTTTTTAGCATCGTTTTCAAAGCGATTTGAGCATTTTTGAGTTGTGATTACTTCCAAACTATTGTGAACTCTCAACCAAAGGTTATTAACATGTACAAAATGTGGTGTCCACAGGGGCATTGGGACAAAAGATTAACACCGAAAAAACATCCCCTTTTTTTTAGTAGCAACATAGAGCTAGAGACTCAATAAGCAATTAAGCATGCTTTGGGTGCAAAGATAGTTCCAGAATATGATAAATATTTGGGGCTGCCTTGTATAGTGATTGCGTAACAAAAAAAGAGCATTTGCTTCAATTAAGGAAAAAGTATGGAGTAAACTAAAAGGATGAAAGGAAAAGATGATGTCTCAAGTTGGTTAAGAAATTTTGTTTAAAGCATTTGTACAAGCCATTCCAATATATGCTATGGGATGCTTCCTTCTTTCAAAAAGGTTGCTTTAAGATCTTGAAGGGATGATGAGCATATTTTGGTGGGGTCAAAGGTCACAAGAAAAGAAAATACACTGGTTGAGGTGGCCTAAACTTTGTATGTCTGAGACAATGGGAAGAATTGGTTCTGAAATATTCATTCATTTAATTTAGCCATGTTGGTTAAACAAGGATGAAGATTACTTAAGAATATGCACTCATTGTTCTATCGGGTCTACAAATTTAAGTACTTCCGTAATAAATCATTCTTTAGATGCTCCATCACCAAAATATGGAAGCTTGGCTTGGAAAAGCATAGAAGCAGCAAGATTTGTCTTAGACAATGGATTAAGATGGCAGGTGTAGACACCTCATTTTGTACCCTTTACGACTTGGGCCCCCATTCCCCAATGATGGCAGTACTCTAAGGCCTAAGGTTGATTTAGGGCTCAATCTAGTGAAAATTGACTTGAGGAAATATTTATGGAGAAAATAAAATTATTTTTGAAAGAATAAACCTATTTTTGGAAAAGAAAGGCCGCTAGAAAGCGTAAGTGTGAGCACACATACACGTGTATGCGTATGCACACTCAGGCCATGTGTACGCATGCTTAGGGTATGCACACGCATACCCCAAGTGTACGTACACAACTAGTGTTCCAGAATGTTTTGAAAGAAAAGGTTTTTGCATTAAAAATGGTGTGGAATGAATCCCTCATCGTCTAGGAACCGCCCCACACCCCTATTTTACCACTATATAAAGCCATAAAAGGCAATTTTTCAAAAGGACGGAAGAGGCAAAGATATGCAAGATTTACTAGAAAATAGTGAATCAAAGAGGGAGTTTTTCACAAAACATCCTCAAGTCAAATTTTACTTGGTTGGGACCTATTTTTGGTCTTGGCCTTTGAGTTCTAAAGCTTACTAACCTACTAGTTTTGTTGTTGATTAGATCAACCAAGGGGAACAATCAAATCAAGCTCTAGAGAGTTCTTATGTTGAGGTAAAGGCTCTAACTTTGGCGCTTCAAATTTTCTTAATTTGTTTGCCTTTTTTATTATTTTATTATTTATTATTTTTATTTTTATGTGTTTTTATGCCTTTAAATATGTTTGTTTAGTTTAGGTTTACTTTGTGTCTATGTTAGAGGCAGCTAGGTTGTTAGTTTTTTGTTTTTCTTTTCTGGTTGTTGGGTTTGTGTTTTTGGGCGTGTATGCGTGCGCATGCTTTGTGCATGCGTGTGCATACTCAAAGTGTGCGTATGCATATAGTTGGGCTACACATGCATACCCTATGTATGTGCACGCACACTCGTGTCCAAAAACCCTAATCCATTTCTTTTTGTTTTTCCTTGCTCCAACCCCATCATCTTTTAAGGTGGTGTCCCTATGCACTACATTGCCAACAATGGAAATAGTGGATAAGCTCATTGATCCAACCACAAGATCATGGCAAGTATCTTTGAATGATCTAATATTTCTTCCCCATGAAGCTGAGGTTATTAAATCTATCCCATTGAGTGATAGACTGGTGCATGACATCCAAACTTAGGCATAAACAAGCACGGGTCAATTCGTGGTCAAAAGTGCATATAAAATTATCCGGATCCAAGAATTGAGTTCCTCTCACAGGCAATCATCAAACCACTTGCAGAGTAACTGTATTTGGAAATCAATTTGGGCGGTCAAGGTTTGTAATAAAATCAAAACCTTCATTTGGAGAGCTTGTAGAAACATATTGCCAACTAAACTTAGTTTGACTCAGAGGAAAATTTTGTGCGATGTTGGATGTGATTGTTGTGAGTATGGGGAGGAGTTAATAGACCATGTCTAGCTATGCGGCCCATATGCTAAACAGGTATGGAATTTTACAGGCTTGAGAAATACCTTGTCCCAAAGCTCAAATTTATCCTTTGTGCATGTGGTAAACCAAATGGTAACTAGATTAAAAGACCCAATGATTATAATATGTTTTACAACTAGCTGGATGATTTGGAGTGAGCGTAACGAAGCCTGCCAAGGCACTTCCTGGCTTGATCTTGCTTTCCTAGCAAAAACTGCTACTGCCCATGCTATAGAATACTTAGAAGCTAATTTTGCTAGCCTTAGAAAATAAATTTGCTACTTGTTTCTATACTTTTTCTTTCTTTTGGTCACTGTGACAGTTGTATTGAGAAATTAGATAGGCATGGCAACTGGTTAAAATCGATCTAGCAGAATTTGTTTTGCAGTGAAAATTAATATTTTCGGTTGGAAGCGTCTCCTCTAGCATGAACAGTATTGTTTCTAATGTATAAATTTTGTAGTTATCCACCCACACACAAAAATGCTGAAATCAATTAAAATCAACTTTCAAAAAAAATTTTAAAAAAATAAAATAAATAAGAGGACATGCCTATAAAATATATACATCCATAAATCACATTATAAAATACCCATGAATTTAGATGATGAAGCAACAAAAACCATGAATACATTCAAAACACCACATCGACACCATCAATGGAAACCAAAACCCTGTTGGTCAAAATTACAACTCAATATTAGGCTGGCAAGTTGTTTACTACGGCTGTGCAGACATAGTCGTTAGAATCCATGTTCAAGACCATTATACTGAATTCGTCAACCATAATAGCCACCTCTCCATCTCCTTTCTTTTGAATCAAAAGGACTTTGTCATTAGTTAAGAAACCCAAGAAATCAACACTTAATCAACCATTCCTCAAATTTTCATATAGAATACCAATATCATCAATAAGAATTCATGATTCAGGCTGCAATTTAAATCTAAGTTGGTCTGCTGATTCAAATAAGAATTTATGACCCACATACTGCAACAAAAATTTAAGTTTTGCTTCTTGCTTCACAATTCTACTCAACTAAACACACCCATATAGCCTTGAACACATCAAATGCCAACTGTCCACTGCCTTTTCCTTTAATTGATCGTGGATGGTGCATCTGGCCTTTTCTGATCTAGCTTAAGGAATGGATCCTGCAATTTGAAATATGTGAAATAAACGTAATACTGATTACAATCCCCAAATCAAATTCAACAAAATTAGGCACGGCCTAGAATGCTTAACAAGACAGAAAACAAAATAATCAGTTTGATGAACTTCGCAAATTGCCAGATATCAATTCCAGCTTATGACCCATCAAAATGATTTACTCATAATGAAAAATTATAGTTATTGGTGGGTTTTCTTTGTTTTCAATTTGATCAGGTTTTTTCAGTTAGGCTAAACACCTGAAAATAAGAAACATTTTTTGGAAAAACGTTTTAGGTCGAAATATCCACAGCACAATATGTATCCATAAAATTTATGTAATGTAAGAGCAGTGACACTAACACTATGGATTCCAAACCAGGTCTAACTCATATTTATAAAAAAAAAAAAAAAAAAAAAAAAAAAAAAAAAAAAAAACCTTTGAACTCACTGATAATGCAGATGTAGAATATATGTACAGAAGAAAACTTACATCCAAGGGAGAAAATTCCCACTTGTTCGTGAGTAATATGCCTCTGCCCAACTTTCTTCTAACATCTGCTACAAAATCCTCTGGCATTTTCGTTAAAATCAATTCCTTCAAGGAAGCCAGCTTCTCTAATCCATCTGAATTTTTCAGTTTTTTGCAACCTCTAATTTCTAATTCTACAAGATTGGGCATGGCACCTTCCTCAACCTTCCACTCCTCTAGTTTCTCTAGCATCCACATTTTCATGACACGAAGTTTAGGAAAGTGCCTGGCAAGACAATTCATTTTCGACCCTAAATAAGAGCGAGCAAAAAGCCTGAGAACATTCAGCTGAGGCAGCAGCTTCCCTAGCACTGGCATTGGATCATCTTTTAGTTCTGACGTAGACAATGTAAGAGTTCTGAGGTTTCGTGGAAGGTTATCTATGGCATCATTTATCACTCCAAACAAATATAAGTTTGAGAGAGACTGATGTCCCTTCATAGGCTCCAACACAAGGACAACAGGTTGGCCAAATGGGTCTCTTGATTTCAACCTTAAGCTTCGGAGGTTGGCAATTTGTGAGATACACTTGGCTGTTTGCTCTGCTGATTTTGAATGGCATGTCAGTCCCAATTTCCTAACGTTAGTGAACATTTTCAGACCACTTATCATGGGGCTGTTAGCACCAATATATAGCTCCGTTAGTATCTGTAGGTTGGGTGATGACTCTTTTGGTGGTTTCTGAATGGACATCTCGTTAATATAGAGATGTCGAAGCTTCTTCGCCTTCCAAATGGAACTTGGCAAAGTAATTATATTAGTATATTTCAAATCTAAAGTTTCTAGACATGGTAGATCCCCAATTGATGCTGGACATGAGTCAAGACCAGTCCATCGTAAGCCTATGTACCTTAAATTCTGCAACTTACTGAGTTTTGCAGGTAGCAAAGGTTTGTAGACACCCTCTAGATCAAGCACCTTGAACAGAACATAACCAGATCTATTGATCATTGTTTTAAGAAACGTACCAATTCCACTGTTGGATGCATCTCGCTTCTGGGAGTTGAAAGAAACATAGGAACATAGCTGTCGGATGTGACCTTTTGAAGTAGAAGACTCCACACCAAATTGATCTGCAAGCCTTGGAACGTAAAACTCAGGTGAATCTGTAAATGTACAAGCTGACTTGCAATGGTGGACGTGAAGAAATCCTATATCCTTAGCTTTTAGCACGAAATCATCATAGAGAAAACTTGGCATACGACACATTTTGGGGCTTCCATCTGACTTCCATCTTGCTATTTCAATCATGTTTCTACACACTAACTCTTCAAAACATATCTTGGCCTCATCTTCAGGGACAATCTCATCAGGTAAGAAATGAAAAAATCCCTCCGCAAGCCACAATTGCAACAACCTCCGTATTGGGATCTCATAGGCTTTAGGAAACAGAGACAAATAAAGGAAGCAAGGCTTTAAAACAGATGGTAATTGGTTATAGCTAAAATCAACCATGTTTGAGAGAGGTGATTGATTTTTATTTTGTTGTGCAAGTGCAAGATCAATTGTTCTTGACCAATTCTTAAATTCTATAGCTGACAAAACCCCTCCCAGCAGCACAATTGCTAGGGGCAAACCATGGCATACTCTTAGGATGTCCACCTTGACGTCGTTTAATTCGGTATTATATTCTTGTCTTCCAACCTTCGTCAAGAACAATGACCAACTCTTCTCGTCAATTAATGAGCTTAATTTGAGGGGAGAACTCCACGGATCAACTTGGATTGCTACATTTAAGTCACGAGTAGTGAGAATGACTCTGCTTCCATTCACCGCATCTGCTAAGGGACCGACAAGCTTGAGCCAAACATCAACAGTTTGGACATCATCCAAGACCATTAAAAACCTATGCTCCATCAAAAATTTGAAAAGCATATCAGATAGTTCTTTCAAGCTCATAAGATCCAAGTCCTTTAATACAATTCCTGGAAGCTGTTTTAGTATGATGAGCAAGAGATCCCTATATTCAAGATCTCTGGAAACATGGATCCAAGCTCGCCACGGGAATTGCTGCCGAATATCAAGTCTATTATAAACATTCCTTGCTAAAGCAGTCTTGCCAATTGCTTCTTCGCCCACGACTGAAATCACACGTAGACTTTCATCATTGTGATTGATCAGTCGAGATACAAGCTCCTTCACCGAATCTTCTCGTCCAACGATAAGTACATCCAAATCCTGATCAATTAATGGCCATATTTCGAGCGGAGAACTCTGAGGATCAACTTGAAATGCCACTTTTAAGTTTCGAGTAGTAAGAATAACTCTGCTTCCATTGACAGCATCGGCTAAAAGACGGACAAGCTTGAGCGAAACATCAACAGTTTGGACATCATCCAAAACTATGAGAAACTTATGCTCCATTGAAAACTGTAAAAGCGTATCAGACAGTTCTTTCTCACTCATAGTTTCTACTGAGTTACTCGATACACATCTAGGAAGCTGTTTTAGTATAGTGACCAAGAAATCCTTATATTCAAGATCTCCGGAAACAACAAGCCAGGCTCGCCACTCAAAATGCTTCTGAATATCTAGTCTATCATAAACATCCTTTGCCAAATTTGTCTTTCCAAGTGTTTCTTTGCTAACTAGTGAAATGACACGAAGACTTACCTCATCGTCGTTGATCAGTCGAGCTACAAGCTCCTTTTTGACGTCGACAAGGTGGTGGTGGTGGCGGCAGAGTTGTCCTTCATGTATTTCAGAAATAGAATCAGCCTTGCCTCCCAGAGCCAGAGGCTGGCCTTGCGTCTTTCCAACTTCTGTGGAGACAGCTCTCACGCCCTGCACCAACTTCTTCATTTTGTAGCTGAACTGTAGCTGACTCCATGGTGAAAATGGCAATTTAATGAAACCCTTTTGTCTCCTTTGTAGGATGAAACTTTCGGTGAAGTGCTCTGCAGAATAAATAGTGCGCAGAAGCGAGGCCTCCATTGAAGTACTGTTACTGGTATTCTCATGATTTGGCTTCGCAGCTTTGAGGAAGCACAAAATCTTTTCTAGTTCGTTGGCAGCAGTAACCACACGATTTCTCAGTCCTGGCAAGATAAATCTTTCCTCGTCAAGCAGCTTCTGTAATTTCCTCAGTAAAATTGAAACGGATACTTCAGTCGCCATAATTTCTTTCAATCTCCGATCCTTTCTCACAAGTCACAAGTCACAATTTTGGGTTGGTGGGAAGAAGACTACAGTTGACCGAATGGATGACTTAGATGGAATTATGACAGGGTAACCGAAGATCAATTGTGGATCACCAAAGATGTTACTATTTTAAAAGTTGTTTACAGACTTTACGTGCTCCGTAAGCTCGCATACTAGGGGTCAATTTAAATACGGCTTATTGGTAAAAATTGAAAACTAAAAATGAAAAATATTATAGTAAAATAATTTTTAAATGTGTGAATAGTACCATAGGACCTAGTTTTAATGAAAATTTTGCTGAAAAGAGTATTTGTAGGTCCCGTTGCATGGATCCACTGACAAAGACGCAACTGTGCTGAAAAACGTTTTTAGCGCAATCCAAATTAACACTAGCTGTAAAGATAAATGTAGAATAATGATTGAATTTTGGGTAAAATATCATTTTGAACTTCTTTTTATCCCTAAACTCTCAAAAGTTTATTTTTTTGTCCCTAAGGCCTGCTTGGTAATAGTTTTTAAGTATCGTTATTCAAAATAATATAAAAGTTGTGGTTTAAAAAGTGTTGTAAAAATATGTGTTTAAGAGTCTATTTGATAGTAGATTTCAAGTATTGTCGTTTAAAATGATGTAAAAATTATGGTTTAAAAAGTGTTGTGAAAACATGTGTTTAAAGTATTCACAATGCAAAAAATGTGTTTGGTTCCATGTTTCTGTTGGGAAATTTAGACCTCAGTTGATAGAATTAACAAGTTTTAAACCCAAGTTGTTAATAAGATTTATTATGAATAAAACTTGTTAAAACAAACAAACATCAATATTATGTCAAAATCATGCAGCAGAAAAATAAATAAGATAAGATATGATGACCTAGGAAAACCAACGAAACAAACTAGTTTCACAGTAAAAAACTTGGAGGGAAACCTTTCCGAAAAGCAATCCACTATAGTAAAAAGAAGTTTCAGATCTAGTACAAAACCTTTGTCCCTAGACTCTTCAATCCCCGCAGATGAACTCATAGCAGAAATCTTCTACTGCTGCAGAACCTCTGAACTCTTCAATATATGAACGCCACCCTTTTGATGCATGAATCTCAGTACATGACTAACCAATTGCGCGGATCCCGGTACGCGACTTCAATCACCAACTAGAAGAATATTGTTGGCTGCAAAGTTCTTTACTTCATCAACAATGAAGATTAAGAAGCATTTGGTTACAAAACCCTAAGGCGCAAAAGACGCAGTAGCTTCTTTAAGAGAGAATAAGGCATTGGTCACCTTTTGCATATGTTCACGTTGTATTCTCTTATGTGACGGCCTCTAAAATAAGCCTTGTATAGGTCTAGGGTTGTGAGAAAAGAAACCCTAGTTGTATTAGGACTCTGTTTTATTTTTAATATTTTTCTTTAATTAGTTAGATTTGGATATTATTATTGAGAATATTTTTAGGAGATTTTGTAGGCTTGGTAAAGGGGGAGGAG